>NW_019263695.1:292897-295164 GCF_002742605.1 Olea europaea var. sylvestris | reverse complement strand
TAATTTTATTCAAGTGTCAATCATGTAATTATTGTTCAATTTTTATTTAATAGGATGATGATACGGTAATCCCCCACTGTCTAGGTTATTTCAACAATGATTCGGATAAAGAAGACATTACCTTCAATTATTCCGATTATATTTATAGCCCTGGGGAAGAAGACGACATGCTCTTTGCGGGAAATGTTTCCCAGAATGTTGAACTCGATGTGGGGAATTTGTTGGAAATAGCAGATGAATCTGACAATTCTGAATATGCACCCTTAGATGACATTCGAAGCATTCATTCTGATAGTGACGAAGTTGTTACATACCCAGAATTTGAAGGTGATGTAGATATGGTGGATCCCGTGCTTGAGGTAGAACTGAAGTTTAGGTCGAAAAAGGAGTTAAAGGTTGTGGTTAAAAACTTCAGCATTGCCAATAGGTTTGAGGTGCTCTTCTCGTATAATGATAGACACAGATTAGAAGGTCGTTGCAAAGATAAAAAGTGTCCATGACGTATTTGGGCTTCGCCGTTGGAGGAAGATTCTGCATGGCAGATTAAGTCGTTCGAATGGAATCGTACTTGTAGTAGAGCATTCAATAATATAAGTGTATCCGCTAGTTGGTTAGCCCTTACATACATTGAGACCTTTACTATTGCGCCAAAGTGGGATGTGAAATTGTTTAAAACAACTGTTTTGAAAGAGCATGGTGTAGAGATTAGCGACGCAAAGGCGTGGAGGGCTAGAAGATACGCTAAAGGGTTGCTTGGAGGATCGCTAGTTGGGCAATTTGGTTTGTTGGGTTCGTATGCAGCTGAGGTTGGGAGAACAAACCCAGGATCAACTGTTATTCTATCTTTAGACGAGCTTGTGTTTAAGGCGATTTATGTTTGCTTTGATGCTTGCAAAAAGGGCTTCTTAGGTGGTTGTAGACCCGTTATTTGCATAGATGGGTGCTTTTTGAAAGGTAATTTTGGTGGTCAGTTACTTGCTGCGGTGTGTATTGATAGGAATGATTGTATATTCCCAATTGCGAATGCCATTGTGGAAACTGAAAGTAATGCTAGTTGGTTGTGGTTCTTGAAACTGTTGGGGGGAGATTTGATGCTCGAAAATGCATATGGAGTCACAATTATGTCTGACAGACAAAAGGTGTTGGACAATATGGTGTTCGAGTTGTTTCCAATGGCTGAGCATCGATTTTGTGTAAGGCATATGTACTCCAACTTCTTTTACAAAGACTTTTAATCATTGACACTCAGGGATTTGTTGTGGAGAGCAACTAAGTCCACTTATTTGGCTGAGTTCACAGGTTGGATGGACAAGATTAAGGAGGAGAAGAAACCTGCCTGGGAGTGGTTATGTGCTAAACCGGCTGAGCAATGGTCTAAGTCCCACTTCATGACGGCTTCCAAATGTGAGATTTTATTAAACAATCTCTGTGAATGGTTTAACAACTACATAAAGGAAGCGAGGGAGAAGGATATTTTGACTCTCCTTCAGTCAATTCAAAACTAGGCGATGGTGCGGATGTACAAACGCCGCGATTTCATGGCAAGGAGTTCAAGCGATATATGTCCAAATATTTTAAAGAAACTTGAAAGTAGTATACGTGATTCATTTTCATGGGAAGCAATATTCAATGGGAAAATGCAATTTCAAATTTCTGGACCGTATTCCGTTAGTCAGTTTGTGGTAGATTTACAAACGAGGATATGCTCATGTAGAAAGTGGGATCTAACTGGTGTGCCTTGTCCACACGCAATAGCCGGCATCCGTGAGTGGGGTAAGGATCCTTTGCAGTTTGTGGACAAGAGCTACAAAGTTGCAACTTACTTAAAAGTTTACGGGCATTGCATATACCCTATAAATGGACCAACAATGTGGCCTTCAAGTGGCTTCGTCTCGGTGAAACCCCCAACTTGGGTGACCAAAAAAAGAGGCATGAAGCAGACAAAGCATCGAAGAGGGGTCGATGAAGCTGTATTGTCCAAAGAGAAGATGAGGAAGCTTGATAGGAGAGGAGATGGCAAGAAGAAATTGAAATGTAGTATTTGCGGTCAAAAGGGACATAATAAAAGATACCACTTGAACCATGCTTCACAGGCAAGCTATACAACAAACGAGGTATATACTAAGTCATAGTCATATGTGTATATCCTTTTTTATTTTATTTATTATGTTCATTGACGTTCTTTTTCATAAATCGTAGGACATGAATGGTCCAAGAGCATGGGAAGCTACAGGAGAAAATGTTGGACAGCAATTTGCCCATTCACA
>NW_019263695.1:276335-292521 GCF_002742605.1 Olea europaea var. sylvestris | reverse complement strand
GAAATAAAATTTGGGTTAATGCACATGCATCTTCAAAATCTTTACCCCCCCCCCCCCACGTCTAGCTATATTTATATATATAGAAAAATATATATATTTTAACAAATAGAAAGCTGGGCGCCAGCAAGCCAGAAATGGCAGACGAACATGGCTCCAGGGCGCCACTACCATAGTTGCACATGGGTGCCCTCAAAGTATGGTCCCTTAGGTGTTTTAGGCCCTAAATATAAAGAAATACCGGAAAGCTCCACATGAGTGACCATTTGTGAAACTTCTGAAACTTAAGTGACCATTAGTGTAACCGCATGTAAGTTCAATGACTGTTAGTGAAAATTTTAAACTTCAATGACCATTTTGTAATTTTCGGTAATTCAGTGACCATTTGTGAAATTAACCCAATTTTAAACATAAATAAATAATGGTAAAGTGGACACAAAATAATACTTTATAAAGCAAAAGAAATTACTATTTTAGAATGGATGTAAATTGATATCTTAGGAATTACTTCAACATCCTCCTTTATACCAAATAAATTTTGGTCCCGTTCGATTCCTACTTTTTTCAAAATGTGTTTTTCTTTCTCTTTTTTTCAACTACACATTTTTCATTAAAATAATATTACACTTAAATCAAAAACTTTTTATCCACACATCCTCCATCAATCTATTATTCTAAAATTCATTTTTCCTTAAAAATGAGTGTCAAATACCCTCTTAATTCAAATTCTACTCGAATAAAAATATATAAATTTCATTTTGCTATTTAAACATTGTTTTTGCATAATTTATTTTGCTTGTAAATTTTTTAAATATGATGAAAACTTAAAATTTTGCCACAATTTTACGAACCAATCAACTTAAAAATTTTGAAATTTGGTCAAGAAAATAAAAACCTAAAAACATGGGATTTTGGTCCCCTTTTTGATGACGAAATTGAACCCTCGATCTAATGTGGCCATCATATAAAAGAGTGAAAATTTCATATATATAAAAGATTAAGTATGATTCATTTCAAAAAACTTCAAAATTCAGATATTAATTAAATTTTATTTATAAAATATTAATTAAAAATATATTTTATTAATTAAATATATTAAAATCACAATTCTATATTATTTGATCACAAATTATTAAATTAGTTGATCACAACTTATTTTTTGATCATGAATAAAAAATTCATAGGTCACAAATTAACGATCACAAGTAAAAAAATTTATAGATCACAATATTTTCATTGATCATAAGTCAAAAAAAATTTATGATCTTGTTTGAGCCTCATTTTTTTCATCAAAATACATATTTCAATAGTGATTTGACACCATTTTCATTCACATTTTTCAATAAAAATAATATTACACGCAAATTCAAAATTTTTTCTTATTTTTTAACCACATATTATCTATCATATCACTATTTTAAAATACATTTTTTTCTAGAAAAATGGGGTTCAAACAACGCCTATATATCACAATTTATTTACCGATCACAAATTTTATAAGTTACGGTTCAAATTTTTATCACTTATTATTTATTGATCACAAGCTATCGATCACAAGGTCACAAATATAATCAATTTATTGATTACAATTTCATATAATTGATTACATATTATTTATTAGTCATAAATTAACTAATTTATTGTTCACGATCAACCATATAATTGATCACAAACATGGACACCTCCACCTCATTCCACCCTTGACATCACAACAACCAACATCACAACCACTATCTCACTACCACGGTCACCCTGCCAACACCAACTCACAATCTGAAACCCAAAAACAGAACCTAAAGAGTCGGCACTACCACCACCGCTTCACAGTCTAAAAACTCACAAACAAAAGCAGAAATCAAAAATCCTGCACCACCTTGTTGCCACACTGTCGCACCTCACAATCCAAAACTTTGAAACAAAAACCAAGAAGCAGGCGTATAAAGAATCATAATCACCATCTCCTCTATCACCACACCACAACACCATACCACACTATGTTACGAAAAAAAACCCCCAAACCCATCATTGTCAACACCGTCACCACCACCACGTCGTCATGGTGTATCCGATTCCGAGGAACAATCGTAAACAGACATCACAATGCTTCGAGCGTCACTAGAATCTGAGATTTCATACATGTCGGGTATGTAATTCTAAATTCTAATTCACATATGAAATCGATTTTCTACAAATTTGCAAACCCTTTCAAAGAGTGAATTGTCACCTATTATGAAATGTTTTCACAATTGTATCGCTATCTAGTTTCATTCCATAACTTTTCTGAATTGAATGTGAATAGAATGAAATGCATTTATATGTGACATTGACGGAATGAAATACGTGACTTGCACGTGGATATATTGGATGGGTATGAATGTGCATTGTACAGAGATTCACATTACTTTCGTACATCGTTGGAATTGTGATTGAACACAATGTTAATGTGACCTGTGTTGTGAGTTATGAAGAAAAATGTGACCATCAAATAAAACATAACACCATTGAGAAACCATTTGTGTCCTACGCCTAGCACATAATCAAAATGTATGTGACCTAAAATGTATGTGACGTATGAAATAGACACAATAAAATTTGTTGTGACCTGTGTTTAAGATATGTAGAAATATGTGGCCATCGAATAAATTGTTGTGACCAATGCGTTAACCCGTGGTTACGAGATAGAAACACGTGACCAGGCAGAATCCTGTCAAAAGTGTCCTGTTTAAAGTGTGGTATGATATGTGTTAACAAGACTATAATTAATTACTCGAACCAGGTGTCGTGATATTGAATATGTGACCAGGATTAATAGATCAAGACAAGTTTTTGGTGGAATCGGTGTAATTTGATACTCCTCTTGTAAACTGTAATTAGATGTGTGACTAACAATCTGTATTTTGACTATCCAGAAATGGGAAACTTACATGTTTTCTTCTTGAATGAGTCACAAATATCATTGGCGTTGATTGATCATAACAGCGAGTATAAAAAACTTGTGGATACTGTGATGATGGAGTTTGATTTGAATCCTGCTACAGTGGTAGTTACAATGAAGTATGTTTTGAGTAGTGATTTGCTTCCAATAACTATCAAGAATGATAGTCACGTGTTGTCCTATATGGCGTTAAAGGATATTGATCGTGACCCTGGCAAATATCCAATAAACATTGAGGTCATAGCTGTAGATAGCACACACCAATCGGTCACATCACCAATTGGTATACAAACAAATGTACCTGAATTTTCACTATTGGATATGTCGTCAGATATATGTGGATCAATAGTAAATCCATCGTGTGACAACTTCGAACATAAAGAGAGGAAGAGAAAGGCAACTAGTGATACATAGTTACCATAGTGCCATGAGCTGAATATTTTTTTCATTCATTATTTGATTTGGTGACAATTTAGTTTTTGAGTTACAATGTTCTTTCAACTAAAAAGCAGCCAGGATGTATGCAAAAGAAGACAAATATCAGGTTTCAATGAAATGCGATGGACATAAACAAAAATTTCATTCTCTGACTTGTTAAATACTAATCTGTCACTATTTTTTTTGTGGCCTTTATTTATGGAGATGTGACCTATGCCTTGCGACAAAGTAGAGTGTCACACGAGAAAGATCGAGTGCTAGTCTCCTATGACCACTGCATAACCACATATGACTAATCGTTTGCAACTTGTGCTGTGAACATTGTTGCAACATTATGTGCCCCAGTATTTAATCATATACACATGTTACCTATGTGACCCATGTAAAAAAAATTTTGTGACCTATGACCACTATATAAATCACAACCTATGATGATTGTGTATGGGAGCTGCCTCAAAAGTGTCAAATGTGACCACCACATGATTATATGGGACCTCTGCTTTTACACTTAAATGTAGTTAATGACATTCAACTACGTATATGCGACCTGACTTCTAACCAATATACAATCATTAATGATATCTGTGTATTCTAAAATATGATTAAATTGATGTAAATTGTGATGTGAACAGATGTTGTTACATTGTATGACCCATTACTAGATCATATACACAACATGTGACCTCTGTGACTGCTGTGATAACAAGTTTGTGACCTATACTCAAACATACCAGTACTTGCTGTGACCTGCGACGATAAAAAAAATGCGAGATATACACTAACATGTGACCGGAGCATATTTATGTGATATGCAACATCTGTCAATGGTGTTATGCAACGTCTATGATCGTTACTTGATCAATTATACAGCCAGTCCATATTCATATACGAAACCTATAACCCCCGTGACCCATGTCAAAACAAGTTTGTGACTTAGGCTTCAACAAAACAAGAATCTACGGTGTCCTATGATGCGATATATACACTGACATGTGACTAGTGCCTATTCATGTGACTTGTGATATGCAACAAATATCAAGAAACTAAACAAATATTACCCAAAATGACTACATTAATGCAAAATTAATGAAAATTCACAAGTACATCAAGTACATAATTAAATCAAAATAGTATCCAAAAAATGCTCCAAATTCTAGCTATTACAAATCAAGAAACTAATTAAATCAAAAGGCATCATCATAGGGTGATATCAAGAAACTATACAAATATTACCCAAAATGACTACTTAATGCAAAATTAATGAAAATTCACAAGTACATCAAGTACGTAATTAAATCAAAATAGTATCCAAAAAATGCTCCAAATTCTAGCTATTACAAATCAAGGATTATGCTCAGACTTTATTTAAACCGTCACTCTATGACGATGCCTTCTCCTCCAAATCGTTGCACCTTCTTCATAGCCTTTCTGATTTCACAATATTTAAACAACAATTGCGTGACATTCTAGAAAGTGGCCAAAACATGTGTTATGTAGTATATGTTGCTGTGCCTCCAACAAATTGGTTTTGAATCTTGACAGAACACCTTTTATGGGTATAAGTGTTATTTTTCCAGGAAACCAATTGTTCTTCGATATAATAAACTTCCACATCTACATATTGGTCACAACACACGAAAACAAAATGTCACATATATGTAGAGAAGTCACAGAGGCATAATTGAGGACAAAAGTAATGAAAAAAGTCGCACAAATAAGGTCCTTGTGTCTAGGCCACAACCGTCAACGGTGCATGCTGGTAACAAAATGACAAAAGAAGTGGTCACATATGGGTTGGAATATCACAAACATATCTATTTATATCACACACAAAATAATAAGAGAAGTGGGTCACATATAGGTCACATACGGGTTGGCTACATCTTCTGTTACAACCTCCAAACAGAATAGTTGCCCACACAAGATTCCATATAACCTAGCACATATGGAATAAGATTCCACATAGGTATTTCGGTCATAACCAATTCGTAAATCAAACAATGCCAAAAATTCCTACTTACGGGTCACACAATCAATTAACATAGTGCTCTCAACACATCATTCACAAGCGGAAAACTTAACCCGTACGTCACATATGGACAAGAGAATACTTTATAAACTATACAACGCTTCATCAACGTTCAATACCCATCAATTTGGGGTTTGTATATGTGATAGTAATTTAATAACCTAACTGTTATTTGGAGCGTACCTTCTTCGCGATTGATTTTTTAATTGACTCCGATGATTTGTGTCTTTTGGACAGGGATGCTTCATGATGCACGTCCACCTTTCTTTTGCCCCTATTATCTGAGTCCTCTACTGGATATTTTCCCCAATTTTCACTCCTGGTACGAGCCATTGAGCTTCGAGTTTAATGCTTTCACAAGATTAGAAATACTTACGGAATTATTGTTGTTTGACGAGAAGGTAAAGTGAGTGATGATTATGGTCGTGAGTTTGCCGGAGCAATAAGGCGATGATGGAGAACTCTTCGTTGTCGTACTGGAGAAGATTAAACATCGTTAGTGTGAAGAGTTTGGAAATATAAGGAAGATGTGGCGTTTTCTAAAAATGAAACACGTAAGTTACTATGCTATTAATAATGTATATCTATTAAACATTTAATAATTAGATATAATTAATTAATTACCATAAATTATATTACAATATTTCTGATTTTTTGAAATATGAAAGTATCCATCTGATTTTAGAATTGTTGTTTTTAACACTAGGCCTTCCTGTAATTTCCACATATTAAAACTTATCAAACCTAAAATCCAGTCCCAAACCCATTCAGAGAAAAATATCTAACTCCATTAAAACCTAATTCACCACAAATTCGGACCCGCCCAACAAAGATTCTCCAACATATGTGGATTCGGTTTTATTTGAATAGGTTTGGTTTTGTTTTGGCTAGAGATTACGTTGGCTGGGTTTTACTAAGTTTGGTTTTGACTTTTTTTTTTTGGATGGAGTTGGAGTATTGGATTCGAATTCGGGTTTGGGGTTTGAGAATGGGTTTTAAGGGTATTAATGGAAATTTCACATGTTAAAAGGATAAGGGTAATTATATTCTCACCACATTTTTTATTTCTTCCACCACATTTTAATTTCACTTAAAGTTCCTAATCTTTGTTCATTATAACACTTTTATTCCAACGATTTTTCACATCATTCTTATCCTAAAACTTTTCGTTAGTCTATATATTTTGTATTTGATGCAGTTTTATATCCAAAAGTCTATTGAAATGACGTAAAACAACTTATATTCTCATCATATTTTTAAAATAAATAAATAAAAAGTGCAAAAATATTTTTTCTTCATTTCGAAGCATGAAAATAAAATATTTTGATAAAATAATGCTATCTAGTACCAGTTTAGGCAGCTGCATTTTATAGGTTTGGTTAAATGAGTCATTTGACTTTATATTTACATAAATCTATCATTTAATGTATGTAATTACCACCTAAATTTGTTCTTAACATTAGTGGGGATGATTAACGTTTTTCTTTTGGTATAAATCATTATCAAAGACGAGACGTACTAATTAATGAAATGTTGAATATAAGAATTCGACAAAAAGAAACAAGCAAAGATAACTGCAATTAAAATGTAGTATAACAAATAAAAATGGTGATGCCAATATAATCACCCAAAGGATAATTCCAAGAACACTAACACAATTATTTTATTCCTAAAATATTATGTCCCGCTTGGTACGAATTAAAATTTAGATTTTAATCAACAATTACTTTTAATCACATATTTTATCAAAATCTATTAAAACTCTAATTTTAATCCCACCAGATAGAGATTATATTCTATAATATAAAATTTCAAATGATCCAATTAACCTAAATTTAGGTTACTGATTGCAGTTACGATAAAATTGTTTTGTTAATTATTTGACTCGTAGACATGCCCTTAAATTCGTTCGTTTCAATTTTCGCAGGTAAAAGTATTTAATTCATCAAATAAAACCAAAAGAAAGGTTCAATTAACTTAACTTGTACCATTATAAAAAAGTCGAAATACTTCTATATATACGGACAAAAGTAAGATAAAAACTCTGAAATTGTTTGTTATTGTAAAACAAATGAGGATTATAAGATGAAGTGACGCGAAATTGTCCCCCTAACAAAGAGATAGGCAGGCATCATTGAAAAAATTGGAAAACCTGCACTTTGGGGGAAAATTGGAAAAAATGTTTGTCTTAATAAAAAATTGTATCGGATTACAACATTTTATTTTAAAAGTACTATTGAGCAATCCCAAAAGAAAAAAAATGGCGTGTTTTGAGTGTTTTTCACGCTCTGAGTTTTTTTTAACTAAAATAACTCAAAACAGAAAAAAATCATTTTGAGTTTTTAGTTATAAATTTTGCCTTGTTTTCGAAAGTGCATTTTTGAAAACGACAGACCAAACATGTTTTGGACATTTTCAAAAATCAAAAATAGAAAACGGGTTGAAAATTGGAAACCAAACGCAACCTAATGTTTTCTAAGTTATTTACATGCATCTATACCGTTATAATTGAATAAAATTCCAACTCGAAAAATCCCCTAATTAACATAATATTTTATTAATGTTAAACATATTAGAAGTGGGAAACTACTCAATTTTCCACACAAACTTAACCCAAAAATATGTTAGATTCCATCTAATAGCTATCGTAACTTCAAAAAATAATTTGCGAAACTAGAAGTCATCATCCATTGGACTTCAACACACATCAAATGTATGCATAAACTTTAATCAAGCGGGTCCCGACACAATTACTATCATCTTGACTTGCCATGTTTGCGGCTTGTATCCTATACGAATGTCACGGTGATTTATTTTTAATCTTTCACCAAAAAGATGATAAAGAAAACGATATGTTATTTGAGTTTATAAGGTATCGTTTATAAAGTATAATACGATCTTACATGTCATGTTTGTTGGAAAAATGGGTTGACACTTGGGCACAAAATTTGAATGGGACCCGGTTGGTTATTTTGGAACTTCAAGATTGATTTGTGAGTACATCAAAATTATGTATTTACTTGCTAAATGATGTTCAGATGAATAAAAAATTGGAGCTCAAAGTGTACCATTTGAAATGAGTTTATGTTGTCGGAGGGAAATCGGTATATGCAAATTCGGTATCTAAGTTCATTGCATATACGGTAAAGCTGCATATACGGTAAAATGTTGTATATACGGTAAGCTGCTGCAAATACGGTGAGCTGTATATAAGGTAAGCTGAATGTACGGTATAGTGCATATACGGTATCCTAAATCCGGTATGTTGCATATACGGTATGTGTCCATCCGATAATTGTTAATCCGGTATTCATCCACTAACATTTAGTCTAACAAACTTAAAACACATTGAAAAATAAAAAAATGGTTTCTTATATTGTTGATTTTAGAAACTAATTTTCTGTTTATCTATCAGAAATGGCAACCGAATCAACCAATATGGATGTATCCCAAATTGTTGCTACTGAAAATTAGGCTGTGAGCTTCGCTGTGGCTCAAGGGCCAAGTTCTGTTGTGGCTCTGATCAGGGGCGGACGCAAACATTTTATATTAGGGGGTCACAATTGAACTTTAAAAAAAAGTAACGAAATTTTTTTATTACTTTATACGGGTTATAAATTGTTATCCTACTTTTTCATCTTGATTATTTTTACATCTAAAATTTATATATATATATTATCGATCATTTTTAGGATTTCTTTTATTATTGTTACTTTTTCCTCTCATTCAATTAAAATTTTTTAAAAATAATCTAATAAATTTCCTAATAAAATTTTTGATGTCATTTGAAAAAAAAATTAAGTGATCGAGAGGAAAGGTAACAATAATAAAAAAAAATTCTAAAAATGATTGAATTTTTTTATATATAATTTTTTTCAGATATAAATATAATTAAGATGAAAAAATAGTATAACAATTTATAACCCCTATGAAGTAATAAAAAATTTTATTAAGATTTTTTATGTAAAAAAAAAAATTGACGTCATACTACATATAAAATTTCCTAATAAAGTGATGTAAATTATATTGAGAAATTTGTCGCTCAAAAATAATAAATAGTAATAAAATAATTGATTTTTTTTTCAAAAAAGACGAGTTATTCGTCTCTTTTTAGTATACACGTTTGACGTACGTTTAACTATTTTCGATATTCATTTAGATCATTCGATATGTTTATGATATAGTTCTCGAAATGAGTTTCAAGAGGATATAGAAGATTTATGGATACGGCTAGCGTATAATCATTGAAGAATTTTTAAAGTTAGCTTGTTATCGAAATTCTCGAAAATTAGTTTGAAACGACTTACTTTGACGCGTCATAACATTTGCTACGATTGGCCATTTCACACACTATTAGCGACGTGAAATACTATGCCATGAATACTTCAAAATGATATTAAGAATGTAATATTTCAATTTAGTTTGATATTCCATAATGAGCTCGAAAACTAAGACAAAAAAACTACTTAGTTTACTCGTTCAGTCTATAGTAATTTAATCTGCTATATTTTGGCTAACTAGATTAATTTGTTTACTTTTTTGTAATTTAATCTGCTATATTTTGGGTAGTATCCAAGTTCGCTACATATACGGTATAGGCAAAACCGGTATCTAAGTTCATTGCATATACGGTAAACTACTGCATATATAGTAAGATACTGTATATACAGTAACCGACTGCAAGTGCGGTAAGCTGTAAAATACAGTATGATGCATTTTACGGTGAGTTGCATATACGGTATGCATAAATACAGTATGTTGCATATACAATATGTGTAAATCCAATATGTCGCATATACAGTATGCTTATATACAATATGTTGCATATACAGTATACGTAAATCCAGTATATTGCATATACGGTATGTGTCCATTAACATCCAGTCCAACAATATCATCATGATCACGAGTTTGAGCCACAAAGAACATCATGTTGAGGGAGAGATTGTTAGAAAGTAATAATGTAGTTTATAAGCTCGTATCATTTAAGGAAAAAAAGACAATAAACTTGAGGATTACGGATCTATGTACCTTATTTCACTATCATATAAAATAAAAGTGTTTTTCATACAAAGGAAAAATTTGATAGAAGACTACTGATTATACAAAGAGAGTCATACTTCGTAATGTCAATTCAATAGCCATATTGCCGAGTACGGATAAAATTTCTATCTAAAAGAGTTAATTAATTTGCGTGATGGTTAAGATCATTTCCATTCATGAACTTCTTTGCGCTATTGTTACCCTCACATATCTAAAAGTGTGTATTTCTTGTTCTTGATGTCGTTGCCCACAAGAATCCTGCTCTTCAGGAAGTTTAGAAGTTTCCATTATGGTTTGGATTTACGGTTGTTTGCATGATGATGACTCGACTGTTGGAAAATCAACCCGTATTCCCCAGCAGAGATAACCAAGGTATTCAAGAAGACACCGCCTTCAGATGAAATACTATTAGCGACGTGAAATACTATGCCATGAGTACTTCAAAATGATATTAAGAATGTAATATTTCAACTTCGTTTGATATTCCATGATGAGTCCGAAGACAAAAAAAAAAAAACTAATTAGTTTACTCGTTCAGTCTATAGTAATTTAATCTACTATATTTTGGCTAACTAGATTAATTTGTTCAGTCTTTTGTAATTTAATCTGCTATATTTTGGGAAGTATCCAAGTTCGCTACATATACGGTATAGGCAAAATCGGTATCTAAGTTCATTGCATATACGGTAAACTACTGTATATACGGTAAGATACTGTATATACAGCAACCCACTGCAAATACGGTAAGCAGTAAAATACAGTATGATGCATTTTAAGGTGAGTTGCATATACGTTATGCATAAATACAGTATGTTGCATATACAGTATGCGTAAATCTAGTATGTGGCATATACGGTATGCTTATATATAGTATGTTGCATAAACAGTATACATAAATCCAGTATATTGCATATACGGTATGTGTCCATTAACATCTAGTCCAACAATATCATCATGATCACGAGTTTGAGCCACAAAAAGATCATGTTGAGGGAGAAATTGTTAGAAAGCAATAATGTAGTTTATAAGCTCGTATCACTTAAGGAAAAAAAGACAATAAACTTGAGGATTACGGATCTTTGTACCTTATTTCACTACCATATAAAATAAAAATGTTTTTCATACAAAGGAAAAATTTGACAGAAGACTATTGACTATACAAAGAGAGTCACATTTCGTAATGACAATTCAATAGCTGTATTGCCGAGTACAGATAAAATTTCTATCTAAGTAGGTTAAATTAATTTGCGTGATGGTTAAGATCATTTCCATTCATGAACTTCTTTGCACTATTGTTACCCTAACATATCTAAAAGTGTTTCTTTCTTGTTCTTGATGTCATTGCCCACAAGAATCCTGCTCTTCAGGAAGTTTAGAAGTTTTCATTATGGCTTGGATTTACGGTTGTTTGCGTGATGACGACTCGACTATTGGAAAGTCAACCCGTATTCCCCAGCAGAGATAACCAAGGTATTCAAGCAGACACCCCCTTCAGATGGGAATTTTGTATCGGTGTTGAATCCTATTATCTCCTTTCTTTCTCTGCCTAGATCCATTTTTCCATTATCATTTTGTCAGTCGTCACTGTGGTGGTAGTAATTAATTTTTTCCGGCCAAGTGGACAAATAACCTCATGTTTTTTGAGGTTTCTGGCCATTTTAATAGGGGGCGGGGTTAAGCATAGTTTTACACACAAGGTACTCATGGTTGGAAGAGTAAGGGGAATAGTGAGTGAGTGAATGGAGAAAGTGAAGTGGAGCTAAATATAGATGAAACGTTCAGAGTGAGGGGCTCATCTTTTTAAAATGGATTTTGTTTGTCCCTATAGCTAATTTTTACCTCTTTGGCTTTATTTCTGATCAACATGTTATTTTGCCTAGGTGTCAACAGGGACAGCATGATGAAAAGACACTGTATGAATCTTTTTTTATTTTGTTCGTTCAGAATCAAAGTTTACTGATAATGTCTAATGAATTAAGTTTTTAGGATGATTCCGGGTCGTGTTAATTCAGGTTGAATTAGTTTTAGTGCTTGTAAGTTACATACCCCACGTTCTTCAGTTAATTTGTCCTGAATTGTTTCCACTCAATTGTTGATACAGATTCTTGGTATAGTTAATTTACAGAAATTCATCCTTAGTGGTTTAGTGCTCAACGACATAAATTTTAAAGCACAACTGATTTGATAGGTAATTCTATAGAGCTTATGAAACTTCTTCCTATCACGGAAAAGTTCCGGACTAGTATTTGTCTATCTATTCAACCGTTATGCATTTTATCATGTTTTACTTGTCGCTCTCTACGAGTAATCAAACCTACAAAATTTACAACAGTACCGTCTCATCTCCCCTTTCATTTTCTCGTGTTTCGAGAAATCTATGGTGTGGCTTCATGATCATACTTATTTCTTCTATGGTTAAAATGACATTGCCTGTATGTAGTCTAGTTTGCCCGGACTTAAAACCTTGGGAGCCTGAAGTGTTATATCAAAATCAAAAGTCATGTTGTTACAATACATTGTCTCACTCTACTAAAACCATACACCTTCTACTTTTTACTGCACACCGGATCCGATGCAATTTGTCAAAAATAGGGACATCCTAGCAGAATAATTTACAAACTCTATGAATTGGGACTGATTTTGAAGAATTATTGAAGTTTCTAAAGATAATAGTTTTCTTTTTCTCTAATTTTCGCAAAGCGAGTAAAAAATAAATGTTCACAGGTTTATTTGGTGTAATTGCTAATTAGAATGAAATATTTGACCATTATGCCACCGTGTTTACAGTCTTGAACTTGAAGAGTTTATGGTTTGATTAATCAGCAACTAATGCAACATCAAGTCCCCGCTTGAGAACCATTCTAAGCCCAAATTGTTTCCTACTCTTTCACCACACTTTTCCAAAAAAAAAATAAATCAATTTTTACAAAATCTATTCTAATGAATGGGGCACAAACAGGGGCTAAGTTCAGAATCCATTGGATGAATGGATGTACTAAAGGGTCCACTAGTTCTACAAGTGATAATTCTTTGGTTACTGTTGACATTCATGAGATCCATAACAGATCATCTTTAGCCTATTGCATTATCCTACTTACCACCACATTGAACAAAAAGCGCCATGAGTTCCAACTATCTCAAAGTTGTCATTCACCGGGGCATTTTCCAGCATTTTTATAGAATTTAAGTTTATTTATACTGAAAAAATAAAAATAAATAATGATCACTTCTTTTTAAAATAATGCAAAGATTGGATAATTTACGGTGTTGGAAAGAGAGAAGAAAATCCAATTGCCACAGTACTAGTTGGGGTAATGAGGACAAACTTGAATTTCTGTGGATTCCAGTTATTGTTCTTGTTAATGGAAGCATACTTTTTGATGTTTGAAGAACCATCGATAATTTGAACTATGGAATATAGTCTCATATGAAAATTTGTTTATTGCCGTTCATTATCCCATCTTAGGAACTTGTTTTTGCACATTAAGTCACACGGCTTGGACAGAAAATGTTGTTGGCAATGGAGAAGAAAATGACTCTACTGATGAACATGTCTTCGTGACAGAAGGGCAACCTTTTTAGACCAACAACCATATCGATCAAATGGTTTTGATGGGAAAATTGCATTGTTTGTTTTTTCTAATTAAACAAGTCCTTTGATACAGAATGATCCCAAAAAATTTGTCCCACACAACACCTTTGGGATTGTATTGGTAGAATAGATGGCATATTCCATTGTAATATTTTGGTCTTGTTAATAAAAGTTTAAGCATTATATATATTTTTTCTCTACTTTTTAATCGCACTATTCCAAAGTCTATTAATCCAAAAAAGGGGGTTTGTGGGAGAATATGTTTTAAAAAATGAAGTCCAAACAGAGGCTAAAACTAAATGATATTTACGACACAATTGGCTTGCTTGCACTATAAGCGCCTTGCTTTAATACTTCTTAAACAGTCTTTCACCCACAAGCAGTTGAGGCATATAGCTCCAGCAATAATTTCATGATCTTAGTATGTTTCCAACCAAGGTTTAATACTATACTGTTCAGTAAATCCTCTATGCCGCCTTCACGATCCTACCAGCGGCCGGGTTTTAGCTGCCCAAATGCCAGAGATCACTTGGTTTTTTCGGTCGAACTTGATTTTAATTCATAATTTTGGTATATATATATATATATTTCTTTTATTTTTGTTTCTTAAGAGGACAAATTCATCATTTTAACTTAAATTAACGGGACGATGGGACGGAATAACATGATTTGAAATTTAAATGAAAGGGCGAAGATGTCTAGTGCTGAAAAAGGGTTGAGTATAGGTAAAGTACCCGTTTGCAATGATTGAAAACAAAAAGTGCAATTTTCCCATAATAATATGACTAGAATGGTCGACCACCATGGAGAATGTAATAGTTCTAATCGGCAATGCATTTCATTATCACAAATCACGATCCATAGTCGAGAAGAATATAAAGATTATGAGAAATGATCTCCTAAACACAAGTTAGACATAGGTGACATGTCACATCAATTAATTGGTGAATAAGTTCATGATAAGTTGATGTACCCGTGTCATCGGTGCTTAGTTTATGAGATCATTTCTATACAAATCACATCTCAAAGCTTAGTTCTAGGCCATAAAATGGATGCATTTAACTTAGCAAGCAAGATTATTAATTCAGGGCATGTAACTAGAACATCACCACATTCAAATCATAAACCACAACAAGCCATTAAATACAAAATATTGAAGTGGTTAATTCTCATAACATATTTCAAGTAAATCTAGGAACAGGATCTTTCGATGCCATAAAGTTTCAGCATCTGAAATAACGCTCCACTACAAGTTACATGAATCCATACCATCGCGAATGTACAATTACTGTGGTCTACTAACGGGCTCAAGTGCCTCAACAGTGACTACGCTATTTTCCTCGATGACCTACAGAAAAGAATGAAAACCAAATTCTCAAGTTAGATACGTTCAAAATGACGAATGAACTATGACAAACTCTGAAAGAAACAACAAAAAATGGGGGCCGAGTAAACTCACCACCATGCCGAATTCATTTTTCTCATTGCCATTCACTTCAACAGCGTTGTCTACTACAAGGTTCATAAACTGATCAAAACCACGAAGTGTTCCAACCACCATCTGATTAGCATTCAGCTTGACTGAAATGCAAAATGCCTGATATTTAATGATAGGACAAAGTACAAAATTGGCACAATGGACACAAGAAGCATGTAAAGTCTTCTTGAAACAGTAGGTAGCAGTTTGAGTTCAGCAATATAACAAATGACATGATGTACAAGATTTAAATTTAATTTGATAAAGGTAAACTATAAAGTGTTTAACAATAGACACAATTCTTGTATTAATTTAGACAATTCTCTAGAACAAATATTTCGCTAGACATCCAAGAAGCTACCATTTGAAGCAGATTTCATAGTTGACCACAAAAGAACAATTGAATTTATGGGGAAAAGTATTTCTACTTCTTGTTTATGTACTTAGAGTAAAGACCAACTTATTATCCTAATGTACCAAAAATTTAGAATAAATAGAAATTTAATTGCCAGTCCATTGGTTATTCTATAGAAGGAAAACATTAGAATACAATTGGATCATAATTATGAATTCGAGAAGTTGAAGCTCCAATTAACACATCCACAGCCTAAGGAATACACAGACTAGCATGCTTATATTTGAGAGGTAAATGACACAACGGTACAATTTTTCTTT
>NW_019263695.1:266978-270555 GCF_002742605.1 Olea europaea var. sylvestris | reverse complement strand
GCCACTTCCCCAACTGAAAGACATCAAGCTTATCGAGTCTACTTACTTAATCCATAACTCTGGATGGATCTGCGTTAACGGCTATTGAGATAATTAAGTTTTGTAGGTCAAAGTTTCTACTGAATGCAGAGTTTTGGATCATAATCTGTTTGAGCAATTCAATTAGTTCATGAGGAAGGTCAGCAGTCTTGAAGGTTTTAATAGCTGCAAATACTTGTTCCGGGCTCTTACTTTTCGGCAAAGCACTAGATACAACTTGATCAATAAGCTGTCTTCCGAATTCATTTTTAGGGTCAAGAACTTTTGCCCACAGATCGCCATCCATCTTTCCAATGACATACCTGAAATAACATCACACGTGGATAAAAGTTTGTCACTATCCTCCTCCTCATGCTCAAGATACTCCTCGTCCTTATAAATTATTTCTCCAGAACTCCCAATTTTTGTCCGAGTTCATTTCTTTACCAATTGGGTTATTTCTCACATACTCTTGCATATTTTCAGCTTCGGCCAAACAATTCAAATATTTTCTTAAATTGCCAGTAGGGCCCGTTATTTTACCGTATTTGAGATTAGATGAGTGCAATTTTAAATAAATATAGATGAGTGCAATAATAAATAAATATGGAAACCATAGGTCTACACAACATGTTAATTTAGTTTAGAGCATAGCTTACCTAAAGCTGAATCATTAGCATCAGTGTACTTATATGTGGGAGGAAATATAGCCATATTTTCCTAAACAATGAAATATTGGTACCAATGAAGATTAGGAGAGATATCGAGACTATAAAAATAGAGTATAGAACAAGTCATATTCCCCGAATGGAAGAAAACCAGTGATGAAATTCAATACTTATAGGATTTTTCACTGCCTTGTATGGAGAATCATCTAAAAGCAAAGTGCTGGTTTCATTGTACATTCCCGCTTCAGGGGATGTCCACACTTTGATAGCTCTTTAATAAAGAGTGGTTTCTTGTGATTCTCAAGTGCATAAAATCTGGTTTTAGTACAAGATTCTTGACCCTGAGTTAAATAGAACTAATCTAAGATACACCTTGTATATTATGGAAACCATGTTTATGATGATAACATAGATAATATAAACAATAGAATTTTCAACATCCTAGCTAAGTGGCCCAAAAGGGTTAAAAAATGCTTACCCAACAAAAAAGCAATTGCTTTTCATTAGGAAAAAGACTTTGGACAATTGGCCGCAAATTATTTCTGCAAGATTTCAAGAAGTCAGGTAAAGAAAATGTGTAATTGATTTAGAAACAAATGCTCAGAACGAAATAGAGGAAAAAATTGAATTAACAAAAAAGGTATAATTAGTTAAATATTGAATATTACAATTTTCTGGAAGACCAAACTCCTACAGCGAATCTGTCCAAGACGAAACTGATAAATTCATCACAATGAGGTCTTTTAAACATTGAAAATGTCATGTAAAATCAAATTAACTTGATACATGAGAAGAGGACCAAATTTAAGCATTATATATAGAAACAAGTGTTGAAAGCATCTACTTTCACCAGCATTATTCAAAATTCTTAAATCTGGCTTTTTCTTAAGGTCTCGCCCATCTGCTATATAAATGATATCCGCAAGAATTCCATTTAGATCAAGAATGAGAAGCCTCTTATCATTTCCAGTAAACTCCGTACTTTCATGGTGCAAACTAATATTTGAAACATACATTTCAAAAATAAAAATAAAAATAGTATTCAAAATAGTTTCAAAAACAGAAAACAGTTTTCGATTTAGAACACGCTACCCTTTACTCTTCTTCTGAATAAAGGGAGTAATTGGTTCTTGGATTTTGCATTTGCCCCCTTTGGGCAGAGGAATTGGATCACTAGCTGCAGGAACATTGATAGGTACAATATCTACGGGGCCTGACCCTGTGATCTGTAAAATCGAAATCGTTATTGATCACATGTTCATCGAGTAATAATTTATAAATAAAAAAATGAGATACGAAACTCGTGTACCTGATTACTAGGAGCAATAGTATGTGATGTTTGTGGTCGACCTAATACTGGAGAGGTGGCGGCAGTAGTGGACGTAAAAGATACTGCACTTGAGTAGTGCATGAGTGTATGCAAATCCAAACGCCTAAGTACCTCTACAAACTGCTGTAGTGTCTCGACATGTTTCTGCTCACTCTATGCCCTATACAAATCGAACTGCTAGGAGATGACGGTAAGCTGCTCACGTAACTTGGTAACTTGCTCTCACAACTCAGTAACCTACTCACGCAACTCAATGTTATGCTGCTGTAGAGGAGGGATGCGCACTGGGCTGGCCTCATCTGCACGCACCATAGGCACTGGTGCCTCATGGTCGCCTTCTGGAGGGTACACTATATAACCCAAATCGTCAGTCGCATCAATCACATCTATTTGGTCAAAGACTGCAGGAATATGCGAGGGGACGTCCCTATATTCAGGGATCAAAACCTCCTGTAGTACTGTTGGATCATCCGGGCGTGCATCGTGCTCATACGGGGCATCAACTTGCTCGGGGATGTCATCCTGAACATCTCGACCCTCATCACCCTTCGCGACTTGGCCCTTAGCAACAGCATGGTGCCCCACATCTTTTTTCTTTCGACGGTTATGAGGTGGTGCCAATTCTGCTGGTCAGAGCTGGTCGAGGTCTGCGTAATAGTCCCTCTGCTGCTCATTCTCTGTTGCTTGTAGTAGAGGAAAGGCAGTCATCTGAACATAAACCAACAAAGACATATTAAAACTAAAAGACTTCACAGAATCACCAAAATACAAAGATTTTAACTATATGATGCTATTCACCTGGGATGAAAACAGTTTTGAATCCTTTGCATCCACTGTTTTTGGATAATTAAGGAAACATGTAAACTCCCAATGGCATATACGAGGCAAATGAGTGGTGTCAAGCCTCCGTCTAGCGAGCAACACAATATCAAGCGCAACCTCAAAGGCAAAAACCTACAAACCAAATTGAATTTGTGTTAACACTTAAATAAACTAAACTAATTCAACATTTATATATTGGAAAACATTTGCTATTTTACCAATAATGCATAGGAGAAGTCGCCTAAATTGACTTGCTTGGTTTTCCTCTCAGGCAACGTACTCTTCCACCTATTCAAACAGTGCTTAAAGAGGTATGCTCCCCAAGGAAATGCGTTGAACCCATCCATATTTTTATCCACAAAGTTTATCTCCTATGTTGGCACCACCGTCTGTGCATCAGTCCCCCATAGAAAGTTGTGCTTCATTGTGAGGATAGACAACGAATGAGGTCTGGAACCCGAATCTGTTCATGGTTGGGAAAATGCCTATGAATCAACCCACCCTCATGTGTCTTGTCATAACTAGTTGGTTTCTGAGCCAATCCAAACTTCAGGCCCCTGATGAGGCAAAACTCTTCCCTTGAGAGACGGATGTCATACCTTCCTAAGAGGAAATGCATCTCGTCGCGGCTGGCATTCGGTCTCTCAATGTGCCTCTGCAATAATGAGTTCACGATCACTGAACAAAAATGTATTTCCTGGTGCATCAGTAAAAAGTGCCCCATGCAAGAATGCAAGCA
>NW_019263695.1:257741-258764 GCF_002742605.1 Olea europaea var. sylvestris | reverse complement strand
CATGGATTTTATCTTGGAGTCGTATAGTGCCGAAAGAACCCGTATGAAGGGGGGCAATACGAATTTAGGACAACGTTATCGACGTGACTCTCAAGGCTTGCTTTTCTAAGCCTCTCCTTATTTTATATTAATGTTGAATTATGTTTATGTCATGTTATTGAATATGCTAATTGATAAAATTATCTACACAAAAATTACCAATTTTCGCAATAATCTAAAGTCGTGTTATGTGATTTGTGTGTTAAATGATACATTTTTAGTTGCACTGTTCCTTTTGTTTATGTTATGTGGAGCAGCAGAACTGATAACTTGGTTATAAAAACTCCCAAGTCAATGACCAGAGTCTAAGTGAGAAGAGCATACTTTAGGATCTTCCCATTTTCTAGGCCTCAAGGAGAATTTGGTAGAAAGATCAATGTCATTAGCTTGTGTAATTGGTTGGTGTTCACCATGCACATGCACGAAATACATTATGCATATATAAAAACAGTAATGGTATTTATCTTTTGAATTTAGTGAAGCTCTTGACAATTTCAAAGTTGATGGATAATAAAGACCTCGATGCTTTTATAAACAAGACAGGAGAAGTCCACATCCATGGAGGGTGTGCAAATAATGAGTGCATGATAGTAAAAACGAAATCCTAAGTTCAAGTTGAATAAGTAAAAGTTGCAAAGTATTTCCAGTGCAATGATGAATTTGATTGCATTTTGCCTCTTACACTTGTAATTGACGTAATTAGACCATTTGTATGTGCAGTATTCGGCCACTTGCTCCAGTTTACTTGGGTACATAGTCTAGTTGGGGGATGTTTTCAACTAACGTTAGTCCAAGGGAATAGTTTGAGAGTGTAATTTGTACAACAAGAATTTAGGGCTTGTTTGAGCCACATTATAGGAAAAAATACATTATTGATGTCAAATCAATGGAAATTGTGTGGTTAAAAATAAGGAAAAGTTTTAGATTTGTGTGTAATATTATTTTATTGAAAAATATGTAGTTGAAATGATGTCAAATCACTGT
>NW_019263695.1:190080-254211 GCF_002742605.1 Olea europaea var. sylvestris | reverse complement strand
CCCCATTCTTTGGAAAAATGTATTTTTCAATAGTGTTTTGACATCATTTCAACAACACATTTTTCAATAAAATAATATTATACACAAATTCAAAATTTTTCTTTATTTTTTAACCACAAATTTATCATCAATACACTATTTAAAAATTCATTATTTCCCTTAAGATGGGGCTCAAACAAGGGCGCTCATAAAACTCAAAACATATTTTTGATGTTTTCAATTAAAGCACCAAAAAATTTCGAAAAGAAAAACTAAAAATAAGCATATATATGTATTTTTGAAAAAAATATATATTTATTTGCCAACATTTGCGAAAACGTAGTTTTGAAAATAAGGTTAAACTTAGAGTATAAGTAATTTTTGATATTTTGAATGTTTTCAGAGAAATTAATGTTTAAATAAAATTTTATGTAATTTGATAAATTTGAAGAATAAATAAAATGAAAAATTTAAAAATGAAAATTTAAAATTATAAAAAAATAATTTAAACTATTAATGGTTATTTACATAAAAATTCTAAAAAATATATTTTAAGAATACAAATAAAAATTCATAATCCACGTCAAACATTTTTTTAATTCATGTTTACTAGCTTTAAAATTTTATGTTACTTGATAATATATTAATATAAAATTATTTTATTTTATTGAACAATCAAATTTTATGGGATAAAATGTCATAAAATATTTTCTCAAAACTTTAAACCAAACATGATTTCTAGTTTTTTATTTTGAAAAATAGGTTTTTAGAATGATAAATCAAATATTTTTTTAGCAATCATAAAATTGAAAACTAAAAATAAACTTAAAACTGAAATAAAAACCAAACAAGCCTTAAGATTGAAAATAAATAAATAATCCTAAATTCTTGTTATAAAATGAAAAGGAAAAGAGAATAGGGAAAACTCAGTAAACTTTTTGTGTGTATTATTGAAAATCAAAACCCTATATTTATAGGTAAGAATTAGGGATACAATGGTAATAATTTTTAGGGCTACAGGGGTACAAATGTCATTCACCAATAAACTTTAATGGACTTTCCATTTACAACACTCCCCCTTGAATGACATATTACAAAATATATGTCTCGTTAAAACCTTGTTTGATAAAAATCCAATGGAAAAAAAATCAAATGAAGGAAAAAAAGTATAGTTATTTTAGAGTATTAAAATTAAATTCTGTCTCATTAAAACCATGCTAGGAAAATCCAATGGGACAAAACCTAATCGAAGGAAAAAGAGTACAGCTACTCCCCCCTGATGTTAATCACTGAAAATCTTTGAGTCAACGCATTTCAATCTCATGAACTAATTTCTTGAATGTAGATGTTGGCAGCGCTTTTTGTGAATAGATCAGTCACATTGTCACTTGAGTGAATTTGTTGAATATCAATGTCACCATTTTTCTGAAGTTCATGTGTATGAAAGAATTTTGGAGAAATATGCTTCGTCCTGTCGCCTTTGATATAGCTTTCCTTGAGTTGTGCGATACAAGCTGCATTATCTTCAAACAAAATTGTTGGATTATGTTTTGTTGAAGTCAATCCACATGATAATTGGATATGATGGGTCATATTCCTCAACCATACACATTCTCGCCCTGCTTCATAGATTGCAATAATCTCAGAATGATTTGAGAATATTGTTGTCAAGGATTGTTTCACAGATCTCCATGATATAGCTGTTCCTCCACGTGTAAACACATATCCTGTTTGTGATTTAGCTTTATGTGGATCGAAGAGATGACCTGCATTTGCATATCCCACTAAAACAGATCCTGACTTTTGAGAATAAAACAGTCTCATATCAATAGTACCTTTTAGGTAACGCAAAATATATTTAACACCATTATAATGCCTTTAAGTTGGTGTAAAGCTATATCTTGCAAGGAGATTTACAAAAAAAGTTATGTCAGGTTGAGTGCAATTTGTAAGATAAGTTAATACTCCAATTGCACTAAGGTATGGTACTTCAGGATCAAGAATCTTTTCTCCATCTTCAAGTGGACGAAATGGATCTTTTATCACATCAAGTGATTGAACAACCATAGGTGATGGCAATGGATGTGCATTATCCATATAAAAGCGTTTCAAGACTTTTTCTGTATAAGTAGATTGATGAACAAATAATCCCTCTGAAAAATGTTCAATTTGTAATCCAAGACAAAATTTGGTTTTCCTCAAATCTTTCATCTCAAATTCATTTCTTCAATAATCTGCAGTTTTGTTGAGCTCTTCAAGAATTCCAATTAAATTTAAATCATCAAAATAAACTGCCACAATTGCAAATCCAATATTTGTTTTCTTTATGAAAACACATGGGCAGATATCGTCATTTTTATAACCTTCTTTCAACAAATATTCGCTAAGGCGATTATACTACATGCGTCCGGATTGTTTCAATCCATATAATGATTTTTGCAATTTAATTGAGAATATAGTTTTCGGACATGTATCATTTATTCCTGGCACCTTAAATCCTTCAAGAACTTTCATATATATGTCACTGTCAAGTGAACCATATAGGTAGGCAGTTACTACATCCATAAGGCGTATATCGAGCCCTTGTGACACGTTCAAACTAATTAAGAACCTAAAAGTGATGGTATCCATTACGGGATAATATGTTTCCTCATAATCAATTCCCGGTCTTTGGGAGAAACCTTAAGCCACTAGTCGGGCTTTCTATCTTGTAATTTTATTATTTTTATTTCTCTTTCGTACAAAAATCCATTTGTATCCAACGGGAATTACATTTTCAGGTGTTCGAACTATTAGTCCAAACACTTTTCGTTTCTCCAAAGAATTCAATTCTGCTTGTATGGCTTCTTTCCATTTTGATCAATCATTTGTATTTCGACAGTCATTAACAGACTGTGGTTCAGGATTCTCATTTGCATAATATCAAGAGTCATGTTAAAGGCGAAAATATTGTCTATAATAATATTATTTCGTTCCCATAATTTATGCGATATCATATAATTTATTGAGATCTCATTATTTTCGGACATCTCTGGTTCTTCAGGAACCGTACATTCAATATTTGATTGATCAATCTTTTCTAATGTGATTTCTTCTGAAGTTTTTGGTTGGTTTTTCTCCTGTACTCTTCTTTTTTGAGATACAGAGTCTTTTAAACCAACTGGTCGACCACGCTTCTAGCGTATTTGAGATTCATTTGCCATAGCAGATTGTCCTGCAGGGACATTAATTTTTGCTGGAATACTTTCTGTTGGAATATATGACATTGTCACTTTTCTCGTGTCAATAAATACATTAGGTAGTTGAATTACAACTCTTTGCAAATGAATGATTTTTTCAACCTCTTGTTCACATTGATTGCTGCGGGGATCAAAGTGAGATAGAGTTGTCTCATTCCAAGAAATTCTATTTTGTTTTTCAGGATGTAGTTTTTCTCCTCCCAAAGTTGGGAAAGTCATTTGATCAAAATGACAATCTGCAAAACGTGCAGTAAATAAGTCACCTGTTAAAGGTTCAAGATATCTAATAATAGATGATAAATCAAAACTCACATAAATCTAAAGTCTTCGTTGGAGGCTCATTTTAGTACGTTGTGGGGGTGAAATAGGAACTTGGACAGCACAACCAAAAACCCGTAGGTGAGAAATATTAGGTTCATAACCAAATGCAAGTTGCAAAGGTGAATATTGATGATAGGCAGTTGGTCTTATACGAACCAATGATGTAGCATGTAATACGACATGACCCCTAACAGAAGTTGGGAGTTTTGTTTTCATAAGTAATGGTCTAGCAATAAGTTGTAAACATTTAATAAACGATTCTGCTAAACCATTTTGTGTATGAACATGTGCAACAGAATGTTCAATTTCAATCCCAATTGACATACAATAATCATCAAATGCTTGTAATCTAAATTCACCAGCATTGTCAAGACGAATAGTCTTGATTGAGTAATCGAGGAATTGTGCTCGCAATTTTATGATTTGAGCAAGTAGTCTAACAAATGTTACATTCCTAGTTGAAAGTAAGCAAACATGTGACCATCTTGTAGAAGAGTCAATTAATACCATAAAGTAACGAAATGGTCTACATGGTGGGTGTTTTGACCCACATATATCTCCATGTATTCTTTTCAAGAAAGTTGGAGATTCAATATTGACCTTTGTAGTTGAAGGTCTAACGACTAACTTGCCTTGCGAACAAGTTACACATAGATAATCATTAGATAAAAGAATCTTCTTGTTCTTTAAAGGATGTCCATGTGAGTTGTTTATTATTCGACGCATCATTATAACTCCTAGATGTCCAAGTCGATCATGCCAAAATATAAAACTTTTTGAATCAACGAACTTCTGGTTCGTAACATTATTTGATTCGACTATTTTTATAAATGTAAAATACATACCAGATGGGAGTGCATGAAATTTTTCTTTTATCTGCTTCTTGCCAAATACAAAAGAAGTGATGCAAAGATATTCAACATTATTTTCTTGCATCGTCTCAATGTGATATTCATTACAGCGAATATCTTTAAAACTAAGCAAATTTCTTCTGAATTTACTAGAATAAAGTGTCTCGTCAATATATAATTTACTAGAATAAAGTGTCTCATTTGGATATCGTGTTAACATTATTTTCATCTAATATTAAGTCCAAAAAGTATTTTTTGTCTTGAAGAATAGTACGTGTAGTTGCACTACCAATTAAGCAGCTGTCTTGACTACCCATCATGAATCTATAAATATAACAAAATAAACAAAATTTAAAAAAAAAACTTGAATTTAGATTTAAAGAAGTAAACATTACTTAATATCATGAAATAAACGGTGCATAATAGAGTTTTATTTTTTTTATTTTTGTGCGGAAAAGTAAAAACATATTTCAGACTGAATTTTTAAAACGAAAGAAATACTAGTAAATTAAACTATATCTTCTATCACACCACCCCCAATTAAATGGTCAATATTTTCATTTGGATCAATAAAGAAATCGGAGACATCCAAATGAGTCACATCAATTGGACCATCATAATCAGCAAAATTAGTCTCCATTTTTTCTTTCCCTTGATTGATCTCTGGTAGAGATCCACAAGATGTTTTGAGGTACGACACATATGTCCCCAATGCCCTTTCATTCCACATCTGAAGCAACTTTCTTCATGCTCCTTTTTAGATTTGCCACTCTCGTTTGCTTTGTGCCTTTTGAATTTATTGTCTTGTTGTTGATAACTTTGTTGATTATTTTTTCCATGATTTATTCCACGTACACGTCCGTGTCCACGTCCACGTCCTTGTCTTGATATTGTTTTTGCTTTAAACAATGTAGTACCATTTGCTTTAGGCAATGGTACAGAACTAGTTGGACGCAATCCATGATTTTTCATCAACAATTCATTATTTTGTTCAGCAACTAGTAGGCAATATATAAGTTCTGAGTACTTTTTGAAGCAACGCTCACGATATTGCTGTTGCAGGAGCATATTCGAGGCATGAAAGGCGGAGAAAGTTTTTTCCAACATATCTTCATCGGTGATTTTTTTTCCACACAAAGTCAACTTTGAACATATTCTGAACAATTCAGAATTGCACTCGCTAACCGTTTTAAAGTCTTGTAAACGAAGGTGCATCCATTTTCTCATCTAATTTCTTACTGTGGAACCCTCTTGATTTGACCCAGACATGTCTTTACATTGCATGTCGCTCGAAAAGCCTAAAAGAAACCCTACAATAAAAGAGAAAAAAAAAATTAAACTTTTACTCACCGACCCACCTCGAGTTTTGTTTCTGTTTTTTTCCGTGGTAAAACGACATCTTTTTTGGACCACGGGTGGTACGCGGCTTGCAGACCGTAGTCATCCATCGTGTAACTATCAACTTTTTCTATTTTGGTCTCTATTTCATGGTTTTTCATTCAATTTTGACCTTTTCTTTTCTCTTCTTTTTTTTTTAATCCAAATCTTTATGGATCTCGAAACTTTTGATAGCTTTCACGTTGATCTTGAACCTCTATAATCATAAAAATTGGTCATCCTCAAGTTTCATAAGTGATCAAATTAGGCTCCAAACTTTTCATTAGTGAAATTTCACTCCTGAAACTTGACACTTCCTTCTGGTTGCACTCTTAATATTTTGTAAATCCCTTACAATCCTATTAGTCTACAAAATGGTTTAGTATGACTTTTCTACTTCTTGTAGAAGAGTTTTTTGAAAAAATTATTCGATGCCAACTTTACTTACAAGCTCTTTTACTAAGATAAAATAATTTCAAAAAATTATTTGATGCCTCTGATGATCAAATCTTTCGGTTAACTTGTTCCAAAGAACTTGTGGATCTTTCTCAGTAAGATATTCAATTTTTAATCCATCGTGAAGATGGTGACGGAGGAAAATAAGTGTTTTTCCACGATCCTGCAAGGATTCATTGTTTCCTTCTTTTATTGTCTCTCCTAGACCCTTTGAGACGAGATGAATATCAACATCCAGTATCCATGACTGATAATTTTTACCAGATATGTCAAATGCAGCAAACTTAAGTTTCGTAATGTTTGTCATTTGTTTAACTACACAAAAAAATACAATTAGTTTCGAAGAATATGATTAATCATCACATGTTAATCAAATAGTCAATATCAACATGACTTGAAGTTACATGTTTTTCTCTAGGGATAAACACTAATTTGAAATAATATGTTCTTTGAAATATATGCTACTTCTGGAGCACATTTTATTTTGCTATTATTTCTTCAAGTGCAGTATATCAATATTTTTCTGGAATATTGAGAGTTATAATTTATGCTCTTCAGGAGCAAATAATATTCTTATAATGTTGTGCTACTTCTGGAGCAACAATGAATAGATCTATGATTAATATTTTTCTGAAATATTAATTATAATATTGTGTTACTTTAGGAGTAACAACAATTAAAAATAAATTTAATGTAATGTTTCATAACTAAACATAAAAAAAATGATAATATATCCAATTGCTCACCATTAATTAATTTACAAATACCTGTAAAATATTATTTTGAATTAACAACGTGAGTCGAGTGAAACAAAAAAAAAATTTGGTGACATGTAGAAACATATTTACATATTATGGCATGAAATTCTAATTATGTGCAATTAAAAAAATTGAATTAGTATTAACCAATTAAGGCATGAAATTTGCAGAAACCAATGGATTTGATAGCAAAGATGAGTTGGGTACAATTATTTGTTAATTGTATATTATATATTTATGGAATCAGCCAAATAGAGATCTGAAATTGAAGCTCTCTTACAAAAGAATATTGACCAATTAAACCAAAAAAAATTATATGTATGTGTAGAACGTAAATGACTAATCTAAATATAAGGAGGGTATAGGAACATAAATTAATGCATATCAATTGATTTAACATAAATATATCAACATAAAAATGTACGTAGATTGATGTAAATGAAAAAAACATTAATTGATTCAAAGAGAGGTACAAAGAAAACATAATGATCGAGAAAGATGAGATCACGTATTACAAATTCAACATATGTATATGTAAAATTCACGTATTATCAAATTAATTTTGATATACATGATAAATGATTATGAAAAAAATTACTACTTTCTAAGAGTTTCGTGCTGATAACGTGTTATAAAATTAGAGGAAAAGAGAATAGAGAAAACTCAATAAATTTTTTGTGTGTATTATTGAAAATCAAAGCCCTATGTTTATAGATAAGAATCAAGAATACAATAATAATAATTTCTAGGGTTACAGGGATACAAATGTCATTCACCAATAAACTTTAATGGATTTTCCATTTACAACAATTCTAAATATATAAATTCAAATAACTTAAAAATTAAAAATATTTCAAGCATTTATTGATTATTTAAATAAAAATTATTTTAAAATTTTATTTAATGAAAAACACATAAAAATTCTTAGTCAATGTCATTTTTTTAATTTTCTATATTTTGCTAGCACAATATATTATTTGTTTTATTTTATATTTGTGGCAAACAAAATATTATAAGGTTAGACAATTTTAATTTTATATATTAATGGATAATATAATAGCATAAAATTATTATATTTTAGTGAATAATCAAATTTATTGAAAATGTTGCCATAAAACAATTTCTCACGTGAAACATTTTTTTTTCTTTTAAAACTAACAAACCAAACGCGTTAAAACAGACTTTAAAAAAAAAAAATCCGAAAACTAAACTCCAATCTCAAAAATAAAAACTAAAATGCAAAACCAAATGGATCCTTATTTTCTCTCTTGTATTTTTTCACCATTTTCTCATCTAATTTCCTACTGTGGAACCCTCTTGATTTGACCTAGACATGTCTTTATATTGCATGTCGCTCGAAAAAGCCTAAAAGAAACCCTACAATAAAAGAGAGAAAAAAAAAATTAAACTTTCACTCACCGGCCCACCTCGAGTTTTGTTTCTGTTTTTTTTCGTGGTAAAACGACATCTTTTTTGGACCACGGGTGGTACGCGGCTTGCAGACCGTAGTCATCCATCGTGTAACTATCAACTTTTTTCTATTTTGGTCTCTATTTCATGGTTTTTCATTCGATTTTGACCTTTTCTTTTCTCTCTCTCTCTCTCTCTTTTTTAATCCAAATCTTTATGGATCTCGAAACTTTTGATAGCTTTCACGTTGATCTTGAACCTCTATAATCATAAAAATTGGTCATCCTCAAGTTTCATAAGTGATCAAATTAGTCTCCAAACTTTTCATTAGTGAAATTTCACTCCTGAAACTTGTGACTTCCGTCTAGTTGCTGTCTTAATATTTTGTAAATCCCTTACAATCCTATTAGTCTACAAAATGGTTTAGCATGACTTTTCTACTTCTTGTAGAAGAGTCTGTTGAAAAAATTATTCGATGCCAACTTTACTTATAAGCTCTTTTACTAAGACAAAATAATTTAAAAAAATTATCCAAACATATTAAAAGCATTTACTTGTCTTAGAAGCATCTTTTGACTTTTTAAAACCCCTAATAAACAAACCCTTCATTTGCTTCAAATCAATTCCAATTAAACTCGAAATCCTCCTTTTTGCACCAAATGCCTCCAATTTCCGATTTTACCTACAATAATAATGTTTATTCTACATTAAGTAAAAATTTACTCAATTTATAAATATTTATCAAGTTTATAAGTACAAATAAGCATGTAAAACACAATTATCAAATACCCAACAAATTCTCCTCTATCAGAATGACTAGGTATTGCTTGTTCTGGTATGCTGTTAAAAAAAAAATAATAATAATAAAAATAAAAGAGAGGCTAAAATTAACAATTTTAAGCACGGCAAAACAGGTATACTTGAGAGATTACATTAAGTCATTAACCATTTAATTTAGTGAAATTATTAATTTAAATAAAACTAATATTAAACTTCTATAAATTTTGTAAAATTGACGACATTTATTTTGTGGATAAAGGATAAACATAAATAAAAAATGGATCACGGGGGTGTGTCCAATTGGGACTTTTGAAGACTTTAATGATTTTTTTTTAAGTGATGATTTTTTGTGGATTTCGTGGATCTTTCATAAATTTGTATGGAATTAGTGGAAGTCTTTCGTAGACTTCTATGGATTTTTATTTTAAAATTTTTATAGACTTTTGTCGAATTCGAAAGACTTTTGAAGAGTTCCATTTGAAATAGAATTCATGTAGATCTAGTACAATAATGTGAAATTTTCATATACGAAGTGTTAATTCCCAAAATTCCCCTTCTTCCCATATAATAAAAAAAATTAAAAAAATAAAAATTTAAGACCTTAATTAAATAAATAATAATAAAAATTATACATATATATGATTCAATATTATTAGTATAGTATACTTTTAAAAATAAATAAAAGTCAATATATTTAAATTTATTTATAAATTTTTCACATTAAAATTTGTATTTTAATGAAAAAAAGATATTTTTCACAAAAAAATGACTGAGAAAAAAAATAAAAAATACAAGAATCAAATTTAATTTTTTCATAAAAAATAGCGATAAATAATAAGGTAGAGAAAGAAAGATAAATAGAAATAAATATAATCAATAGGAAAAAAAATTTTTAATCATACAAGTCCATAGAAATTTAAAGGAAAAAAAGATTGGAATTTTTTTTTAAAGTCTCCAAAAATCTCATGATTAATGAGAGACAAATTTTAAAATTTTATATGAGTACTTTCTGCTTAAAAGTTAGTACTCCAGAGACTTTCATAAAAGTTTCTAAAAGTCATTAAAATTTGAATACCCCAAAACTTATAAAAAGTTTTAAAAAATTTTAATTGAATATACCGTAACTTTTAGAGATTTTTTAAAAGTTCATTAAAGTCTCAATTGAATATACCGTGACTTTTAGAGACTTCTTAAAAGTCTACAAAAGTCTCAATTGAATACACTATGACTTTTATAGAGTCTTAAAAAATCTCAATTGAATACGCCTAAATTTTTTAAATCTTAAAAAGTCATTAAATGTCTCAATTGAATATACCCCTAAGTTTCAATTTAAAACCCTTATCTTTTTCTATTCCAAAAAATAAAAAGATTTGTGACAGATCACCATATATATTTTTCATGGTCGATCATCATATTTAGAGTGAATAGTCTAAATGATCACTGAATTTTGCAAAGTTTTTTCAAGGAGTCACTGAACTTTAAAAATCACCTAAATGGTCATTGAATTTTGTAAAATGTTTCTACGGAGTCACTGAACTTTACAAAAAAATTTCACATAAAAATTCGCAGTCCACGTCAAACTTTTTTTTTTAATTCATATTTATCAGCTTTAAAATTATATATTACTTGATAATATATTAATATAAAATTATTTTATTTTATTGAACAATCAAATTTTATGGGATAAAATGTCATAAAATATTTTCTCAAAACTTTAAACCAAACATGATTTCTAGTTTTTTATTTTGAAAATTAGGTTTTTAGAATTACAAATCAAATATTTTTTAGCAATCATAAAATTGAAAACTAAAAATAAATTTAAAATTGAAACAAAAACCAGACAAGCCTTAAGATTCAAAAGTAGTAATAATAATAATAATATTATTAACAAATCCTAAATTCTAAACATATAAATTCAAATAATTTAAAAAATAAAAATAGTTCAAGTATTTATTGATTATTTAAATAAAAATTATTTTAAAAATTTATTTATTGAAAACACATAAAAATTCTTAGTCAAAGTCATTTTTTTATTTCCTATATTTTGTCAGCTCAATATATTATTTGTTTTTATTTTATTTTTGTAGCAAAAAAATGTTATAAGTTTCGCCAATTTTAAATTTATATATTAATGGATAATATAATAGCATAAAATTATTATATTTTAGTGAATAATCAAAATTATTGAAGAAGTTGCCATAAAACAATTTCTCATGAGAAACATTTAAAAAAAAAAAAAAAAAAAACCAAACGCATTAAAACATAAAATAAAATAAAATAAAATAATCTGAACTCCAATCTCAAAACTAAAATGCAAAACCAAATGGATTCTTATTTTCTCTCTTGTATTTTTTCACCATTTTCTCGTCTAATTTCCTATTCTAGAACCCTCTTGATTTGACCTAGAGATGTCTTTATATTGCATATCGCTCGAAAAGCCTAAAAGAAACCCTAAAATAAAAGAGAGAAAAAAAAAAATTTAACTCGTCGGCCCACCTCAAGTTTTGTTTTTGTTTTTGTTTTTTTCCTGTGGTAAAACAATTTTTTTTTTTGGACCACGGGTGGTACGCGGCTTGCGGACCATAGTCATCCACAGTGTAACTATCAACTTTTTTTTGTTTTGGTCTCTATTTTTTTTTCTTAATCCAAATCTTTATAGATCTCAAAACTTTCAATAGCTTTCACGTTGAAGCTAAAACTCTATAATCATAAAAATTAGTCATCCTCAAGTTTCATAAACGATCAAATTAGTCTCCAACCTTTTCATTAGTGAAATTTCACTACTGAAAACTTGTGACTTCCTTCTGATTGCTCTCTTAATATTTTGTAAATCCCTTGCAATCCTATTAGTCTACAAAATGGTTTAGTTGTAGAAGAGCTTTTTTAAAAAATTATTCGATGCCAACTTTCTTTACAAGCTCTTTTAGTCAGACAAAATGCTTACAAAAAATCATCCAAACATATTAAAGGCATTTACTTGTCTTAGAAGCATCTTTTCACTTTTTAAGATCCCCGATAAACAAACCCTTCATTTGCTTCAAATCAACTCCAATGAAACTCGAAATCCTCTTTTTTGCTCCGAATGCCTCTAAGTTCCGATTTTACTAACAATAATGATATTTATTCTACATTAAGTAAAAATTTACTCAATTTATAAATATTTATCAAGTTTATAAGTACAAATAAGCATGTAAAACACAATTATCAAATACCCAACAAATTCTCCTCTATCAAAATGACTAGTTATTGCTCATTCTCGTATGCTGTCAAAAAAACAGCTAAAATTAACAATTTTAAGCACGGCAAAACAGGTATACTTGAGAGATCACATTAAGTCATTAACCATTTAATTTAGTGAAATTATTAATTTAAATAAAACTAATATTTAACTTTTATAAATTTTGTAAAATGGACGACATTTATTTTGTGGATAAAAGACAAACATAAATAAAAAATGGATACCCAAGTTTCAGTTTAAAACTCGTATCTTTTTCTATTCCAAAAAATAATAATGATTTGTGACAGATCACGTGCCATATATATTTTTCATAGTCGACCATCATATTTAAGATATCCAACATTTCTAAAGTCAATAAAGCCTATTTTATTAAAGAAAATTCTTTGTTTATCTTCCTTTATCGAGGACACGAACAATTAGTGGGAAGTTCGATGTGATTCCCTCTACTTTCTGTTTTCTAATTCCATCCACAGGAATCAGATTGCGTGGAAAGCACAAACAATCAACCCTCCATTTTCAGGACGTATATTTCGTTTAACATTTTATTACATAAATTATGTTGGTGGCAATGTATGACGTGATGCTTTTTAATTAAATTTTAGCTAAATACGAGTGTTATAATGCTTAAATTTTGTAATTACACAAAGAGAGTCTCAATTCGAGTTTCCATTTCTTTCTCGCTTCGTCCCCTTATAATATAGGTTGATGGTTTCAAGTCCGTCATCCTAGTTATGTTAAGCCACAGTGTTCCGATTTAGGACAGCATGTCACCAATTGTTTGAAGGAATTTGACTGATCGTTGAGTTCGGGTTGCATCTGTATCGTGATGTCGCTTAGGTCTGTGTACTAAGTCGTCATATCTTTCTGTTGGTTGATTGGTTCGGACGGTGCGTCATCAAGGGAGCATTTCTTTTGTCACGTCATGATGATATTTTCATATGATGTCTTATAATGTCCAATTTTGATCTCAATCGATAGGGTATTGGATTAAGTTACAGAGCTGACCTATCTGGACCCTTTTGATAGATCGGCTTTTTGAATTTTAGATTGACAATAACATATTCCGTTCTTTATATCCTACTTTCCTCTCGCCACGTAAAACATAAAACTATTTGTAATCACGTCTAAATTATTCATGCTTTATAGTTTTATCGACAATGACAAAAGATTAATATTTTGAATTATTTCGGAATTATTTATCAGTTGAAAACAAATTCCAGGAATATCCAATCTTTTTTTCTTTGGGAGGGACCTGAGGGCTTTTTAAGATAGAAACCCCAACGGAATTTGTTGAGTCAAAATATTGCTGACGGTACTGATTTCATTTCATGTAGTGGGTGTATCTTTTCACGTATGGCTTCCTCTTCTTCTTCTTTTATTTTTTGGAAAGTTGAAGTGGCAGAACAGAATAATGTTATCAAGATTTCTGTTTGGCATTGCTTTATTTTTCAATTATTGGGTTATTGTGGGCAGTCATTTTTAAAATCGCATTTCAGTGGGACTTTTGGCTTTAGCATTCCACTTCTATGATCAAAATTTTTTGACCCAAAAGTTGAACGGGATTATGTAAAAAGTTCTCAATAATACAATGTATTCTATAGAGGCGCTGCACAAAATGATGTTGAAAGGAGGAGAAAATATATTTTATTATTATTATTATTTTTTTTTTTGGGATGCGCACAAGATTCTTGATATTGTTTGGAAGACACAGAGTTTGTTTACTAGAAAGTACAGTCTTTTATTATTCAATTATTATACTAGTTTGAATCCAACTCATATCATTTGTATAGTTTCGCTCCGTTAATTGGGGATTTTCTGAATTATAAAAATGTTTGTGTTCAAAATCTTTACCCATAATATGTACAAACACTCCTTGACAAGATTCTTGCTAGTTTTTTATGAAGTTCTGCTAGACGTACAGAACAATTTTTTACAGAATACACACAGCATGAGGTGGGTAGGTTATTTTTTGAATTATTTTACTCACATGAAACCCACTCCCCATGTGTGTATTTGGAAAACTTCTGTTGGAGGAAATTCTGTACACAGAATTTTCCTTTTCTATGGATGATATGTACAAATCAAGTTTAGAAAAAGTGTTTTCATTGAACTTCATAGTATTTTTAGTTAATAACTGAACTTAAACTTCATTACAATTACTTAGCTGATATTCCAAGTTTACTTCAACTTAATCATCCCATACATTTTCGCCTGCTTGACCAATAGAGCTATCATGACAATCTAGTCCGCAAAAAATTAGATTGACATGTCAATTTGTACATTTGTCAAACTAAAGAGAATGTGGAGTGATCAAATTGCAATCTTTACTAACCGATTAAAGGACACGAGAATGTTATTTTAATTGTTATTTGAAAACTATTGTCTAAAATATCTTCCTCTTCCTGTAGAGCTATTAGAGGAACTCAATTTGTGTCATTTTCCTCTAGAAGATCTTTCAATTAGGAAGAAGTACTTTTATAAAACTAATCAAACCGATCCAAAAACAACTTTTGAATCTCAAAAATTCCTTTTAATTTTTCAAAGGTTGTGTCAAATGGACTCTAAAACACTGTGAAGCTTATTGGCCACTAGTGAATTAATCCGACCATCTCATATGAATTATTCGTCTTACTTTATACATGTCCTTGACTATCTTTTCTTTTAAAAAAAACATTTGAATTTGAAGTCCTGTTCATGTACCATAATTTTGAAACACAATTGCAATGATGCATACTTTGGACAGCCCAGCATTGGAAAATATAAGGTGGTTGTAATGGGTATAGTCAGATCCCAGAAGACATAAGTTTTCAATGTAAAATTGGGATGTTTGGTGCAATGCCAATGCAGAGAGCACAAAGGAAAAAGTGTAAAGGGGCATTAAAGCAAGGCCATTTAGTGGATTGCAAAGGGTCCTAGTATCAATTATCTAACACCAAAAGATTGTACCACTTTTGTGCTATTCATTGCCCAATCAAGTTTCAATTTTGCTCATTCATTAGTAACAAAAACTTAGAAAAGAAAAATAAAGAGAACTCTCGTTGCGGAGTAAACTTATTACTTGTTTACAGTGTTCTCGATCACTTCCGTCTCAAACTATTAATAACAACAAATTAAATATTTCGATAAAATTTAGATTCGACTACATGAAATTATAGAAATAATGATTTAACATATTAATTTAAGCTGCTTTGTGGGGAAGAAAAAGCAATCCAACAAGTGTAAGGGTTGGTTTGGCAAGGCTATACTTTTGTTTTTACTACTTGTACAAGAATTTTCTGAGTTAAGTCATCTTCTTCTAAAAACTCTTCTAATTGTATAAAATGCTTTTAGAAAATTATTCAAACTATTCAAAAGTAATTTTTTAATCTTATAAACAATTTTTAACTTTTTAAATGCTTTATCAAATGAGTTCTAATTTTATTTAAAAAAAAGCACAATGAGGACTAACCAATCAGAGAACAGATAACAGGTTAATTTAGAAAAATATAAATTTAAGCCTGACTTTCCAAAGCAAACAAATCAAACAGGATAATTTTTTATTACTTTCTTTTTTCACACTAGATCACAAATGAATAACTCCGCGTGTACAGGAATTATTTCACGGGCCCCATGTGATTTTTTTTTTTTTCCAAAAATGAAAACACTCACCCCACTTGCTGTGTATTGCCTGTACCAAGTATCAACCCTGTGAAGTGCGATCATGTACACGTATCACGATTGATCACAAATTAATGAAGATGCATCAATCTGACATTTCTTTGTCACGTCAAGAAAACAGTACTTGAGATCAAACTTTTTCTCTAATTGCTTAAATAAACTAAATTATTTATTTGGTCAATAAACATAAAGTTGATGAAATTGACGTTTTCTTGATCAATATCTTTTCCTGTAGTAGTAGATACCAAGTATACAAATATTTTGACCTGATTATTCAAGTTAAATTCGACCAAGTAGATATAAACATAAATTTAACTTGAGCTTCCAACAACACAAAAAATAAAATTTGACATATCTTAGTATTTTTGTGCAATTGAACATCATATTTTTAGTAAATTTTAATAAAAGTCAAATAAATATATAATTGAAGAGTTGATAAAAGCTGTGAGTTAAGATTTATTTTGTATTGGCAATTCTTTAGACAAAAATATTAATATGAAAAGTTGTAAAAATCAAGGAGTCCAAGAAAAGGTTGTATAGATGAAATATCCAGCTTGGGGTTTGAGTTTGAAACAAGGAGGAAAGAGCTGTCGGATTTATACTACTTTATCGCCCATTTGATGTTTGAGCAAAAAAAAATTAGTAACCTTGTCGCTTGCGTGTCCCTCAGCTATCGTTTGAACAACACACCAATCGCTTGCCTATCAATCGAGTGACAATGTTGGGTGCAAAATCCTAGTTCGTGTTTTTCAAGTATTTTAAGATTTATGATGTATGAAAAATTCTTTAGACAAAAGACTAATGTGAAAAGTTGTAAAAATCAATGAGTCAATTGAAAGGTTGTATAGATGAAATAGGTAATTTAAGGTTCGAGTTTGAAACAAGGAGGAAAAAGCAGCCGGATTTACGCTAGCTTATTGCCCATCTGATACTCGGGTGGAAAAAACAGTAACCTTGTCACCCGTCTGTCGCTCGAGCGACGTTGTTGAGAGCAAAACTTTAGTTCGCATTTTTCAAGAGTTTTAACTAGTCCATGCTACCTAAATGCATTTTACTATATACACCCTTGCCCTAACACGAATTTGGGGGTGGTTGTTCATTATATACTTTCTCCATATCATCATTCATTTATTCAAGAGCACGTTCAAACCTTTGATATATCCATTGATTCTTGAATTTATACAACCACATATTTGGGAAAAACATTAATTTCATATAATCCAAAACATCCAATTCCTATACACACACAAGAATGTACTTTTTCAATAGCTTTTAGAGATTGTTGAAGATTGAGTGAGGTTGGTTCGGAAGCACGTAAAGAGTACATGAATAAGGTGTTTTTAGTGATCCACAAGAGATAGATAATTCTAGAAGACCAAGAACAGGTGTGAGTAAAGCACGTTCCAATGGGTTTTGGAGATTGCAGGAAGTAGATCGATGAGTATAGTGGAATTTTTTAGATTGGATCGTATTGTAAGTTCATCATTGTCTATACTTGTTGTTATTGGCTTGGTCTTGGAGTTTTTATCTAGTTGGATTTTCCTCCGTCAACAATTATTGTGTTCTTTATTGATTTCATATATATTAAAAATTGTGGCAGTTTAACGTAAAATAATTTGAATTGTATGATTAGCTATCTAAAAACAATTAAAAAGTGACTTGTTGTTTTTAATTGTATAATTCCGCACGTTGAAATTGGCTAAATAGAACCTTCAAGTGGTATCAGAGCCTTAAATTTGATCCTTGATCATAATAGTCTAGATGAATCAATCATTATCCATTCCTTCTTATTTTGATGGCAGTAATTATGTATATTGGAAAGTTAAAGTAAGAGTCTTCCTAAAATCAATGGATGATCGTATTTGGTTGAGCGTAATAAATGGCTAGACTGCCCCTTCAAGCACTGTTAATGATGTCATCACCCCTACTCCTATTGCTAATTGGTTTAAGATAAATTTATGAGTGCAATTGGATAGTAAAGCCCTACATGCTTTATTTATGGCCAGTGATGGTAGCGCCAACTCATTGGGGTGGGAATTTTTGCCATCACTATTTATGCTCGTGTCACCTGACGAATTTAGGCGTGTGTCTATATGTGAGGTTGCGAAAGAGGTTTGAGATATTTTACAAACCACACATGAGGAAACTCAAGCTGTTGAGAACTCTAAGTTATAGATGCTGACCATAAGATTTGAAAATATTAGGATGAAAGAGGATGAGAAATTCGAAAACTTTTATTCGAGCCTGAATGACATAGTTAACTTTAGCTTCTATTTAGGTGAGGAAATTCTTGAGCCTAAGATTGTTAGAAAAATCCTTAGATCCTTACTTGAGAGATTTAAGCCTAAAATCACGGCTCTAGAGGAGAGTAAGGACATAGATGCCATTAAGGTGGAAGAGTTGGTTGGATCTTTCCAAACTTATGAACTAACTTTAGCTAATCCAACAAAAGATAAATATTTGGCCTTGAACACTTTTAGAAATAGTCGTAATGAGTCTTCTTATTCATAGTCACCCAATGATGAGAAGATAGCTTATTTTATCAAGAAATTTTAAAAAATGTCTAGAAATAAGGAGAAGCTCAAGAGAGACATAGACGCTTCCAATGAATCTAAAAAGAGATCTCAATCTATAACATGTCATAGGTGTCAAGGTTTTGACCATTTTCGGAGTGAGTGTCCTAACAGTAAGAGAAATAGGAATAAATATATGAATATTACTCTCACTGATGACGAGTTTAACTCGGATAATCAAAGTGAAAAGTCTACTCGGGATGAGAACGGAAAGTTTATGGCCTTCACTGCTAGGACTAGAAGTGAACCGGATAAGGAGAGTGAGAATTTTGAAGATTTGGATAGTGTTGAGCAATCTGAAGATGATTCTAAAGATGAAGAAGACATACATAAGGCTTACGATAAATTGTATAGCAAGAACCTTATGATATTGACTATGAATAAAGCTTTGTATACAAAGGTCAAAGATCTTGAGTTAGAAAAAGAAAAACTATTAGCTGACCTTCATGAATCTACCTTATCCCTGAGTAAGTTAAACTCTATGAATGAATCTTTAGATAATCAGGTTAAGACTCTTGATGAGTGATCTTAAAAAGCCCTCTAAGCGACTTCGTGAATTGAGCATTGTGAATGAGTCTTTAAAAAATAAGGTTAAGATCTTAATGAGCGATCTTGAGTATTTCAACACCAAACTCCTTAGTTCTTTAGTGGTTTAGTAAAGCTTGCTAACACTTTAGGAATGGACAAGTCCCCTGGTAATAAGGGAGATCTAGGATATAAAGAGAATGATCACAATGCTGCTAGTACTTCCAAGATCATTTTTATCCCTACCACTGACCAGCCTAAATACAATCCTAACCCTGAACCTAAGAATAAGGAAATCGTAGGACAAAGGCCTACTAGACAGCGTAGCTCCTTCCAACCTAGGAATAGAAATAAGCAACCACATAACTTTGGTCGTAGGTTTATTTCTGCTTGTTTTAATTGTGGTGAATTAGGACATATTAGGCCTAGGTGTTATAAATTCCTGAACAAAAATAGAAATACACTTTAATAGAAATAAAAATTAAGATTTTAATAGCCTGATTGACTTCCTCATTAATCAAGTGAGTCAATTGATTGAGTTAAAGACACAATTAATCAGGATTAATTCTTTCACTAAGCAAGTTTGGGTGAAGAAGAATGATCTGAAAAATCTTGAAATAGATCAAGATGTTCTTAAAGGTAAGAGCATTTATATACCTAACTAATTAGGTATTTTCTGGTGCATGTTTGTGCTTATATATTGCGATTCACTCATTATTACTGCATCTTATTTTCGTTTTTTTTTTTAGGTAGTAGTTTCTTGTAAGTGCATCTTCATCAAGTTTGCATTGGCATATGCATTTTTTTTTTTGTTTTGTGTGTTGAATTTTTTTGATTGGTGCATTCATGTTAAAAAAAGCCGAGGGAGGGTGAATTTTCTTCTAAAACTACAGTATAATATATGATATACCCAAACTTGTGTGTTATGACAAACTATGAGTTTAGTTGATGGATTGTAGCATATTTTCTATTACTTTGTTTGGATTTTTATGAAGTATTTAGTATAGGTTTCTTAATGTACCATCTGCATTGCACACACTATGATATTGTGAGTGAGACTTGATCGCATGTGTGAGATTTTGGATGGCGGTCACATGTTTGCAAGGCGGCCTTGAACATGAGTTGACCTTATTTTAGTAGATCTAAGCTCAAACATATTCCCTTGAAATAAAAAAACTCAAAATCTCACACTCTTCTTCGGAGCCTATTTGACTCGAGCAATTAAGTCTAAGTGATTTCTCATAAATTGGTGCCTATAGTCAATTGACCTGGGTTAACCAACCTAAAGTTCGTTATAGTGGTCATTTTAGTTGCTCAATGGAGAAGATCATGAACATAAGATGAGAAAAATGATAAGCTTAAAAATTAGAAAATGTGTAAAAATATATATGCTCAAAGTTAGTTGGAGAAAAGAATGTTATACATGCAAAATGAGCTTCTTTTAAAGGCTCTAATATTTTTATTGGTTTGACTTTCATAAGTAGATGGATAAACTTATCAACGATGATGGTCAGCATGTCATTTATCACAAAATTAAGGTTTGGAGTCCTGCTTTCAAATGATTGTGACAGTTTACACATATGGGTGACTTATACAATTTACTTCATTTTAACTTGAATCGAGTATGTGGAAAAGTCTAATGATCATTAAGTATGCTTGTGCATGCTATCAAGTGCATCTTTGAGTTATTATGTATTGATGTTCAATTGTATTTGATAAAGCTTCCTTCATCATTTGTGACGAAAAGGGGAGAAGAGATTATAAAGAGGTTTGCATTTTTGAGAAAGTTTGTATTAAGAGAGAGAGATGATTGATATTTGCATTTGCACTTGATTGCAATTTTTGGAGAGTTTGTGCTAAGGGGGAGAGATGATTGTATTTTTCAATCATGACATTCCATATCATAATGTATAGTTTCTTTGAGTTTTTTTATGTTTGCTGATATTAGTGTTTCAGTTAGTGTTTTGATTAACATTAGTACTAATTCTCATTCTAGCTAGCATTTTTATGATAATGTGTTTCAATTGTTATATTTCCTATATGACGTGCTTTTACATTTGGTATTTGAATTGTTGATTTCAGGAAACAAGTTTTAACAAGGAATGCAAGAGATTGACATTTAGATTGGGTTTGGGTAGATTAATTTGTTTTGCTTCCTTGAATTGTGTTGTATAGTTTTGTCACAAAATGTCAAAGAGGGAGATTGTTAGGATTTATGTTGTTTTGACAATTCTTTAGATAAAAGGACTACTATGAAAAGTTGTAAAAGTCAAGGAGTCAATTAAAATGTTGTATAGATGAAATAGGTGACTTAGTGTTCGAGTTCGGAACAAGGAGGAAAGAGCTGCCGGATTTACGCTAGCCTGTCACCCAATTAATGCTCAAGCGGGAAAAATAATAACCTTGTCACCCGCTTGTCGTTGAGCTATCACTAGAGTGACACACTAGTAGCTCGCCTATCGCTAGAGTGACGGTGTTACACGTAAAATTCTAGTTCGTGTTTTTCAAGGATTTCAACTACCCCATGCTACCTAATATGTCTTCTACTATATATACCCTTGCCCTAACATAAATTAGGGGCGGTTGTTCATTATATGCTTTCTTCATATCATCATTCATATATTCAAGAACACATTCAAGTCATTAATTTATCCATTGATTCTTGAATTCACACAATCACATATTTGGGAAAAACATCAATTTCATATAATCCAAAATACTCACTTCCTATACACATAAAGGAAGATACTTTCTCAATAGTTTTCAGAGATTGTTGAAAAGTGAGGGAGGTTAGACTAGAAGCAGGGGAAGAGTACAAAAACAAGGTGTTTTTGGTGATCCACAGGATATAGACAATTCGAGAAGATCGCACGTATAAGTGAAACACGTTCCAGCGGGTTTTGGAGATTGCAGGAAGTAGATTAGCAAAGCTAGTGAAATTTTTTAGACTGGATCATAATGTGAGTTCATCATTGTCTATAATGAAGGTTATTGGCTTGGTCCTAAAGTTTTACCCAGTTGGATATTTTTGTCAACAATTCTTGTGTTCTTTATTACTTTCATATTACAAACTATGTCAGTTCAACGTAGAATAATTTGTCGTGTATGATTAATCATTTAGAAATAATTAAAAAGTGACTTGTTGCTTTTAATTGTATAATTCATTACGTTGGATCAAATAAATTCACTAAATAGAACCTTCAAGTGGTATCATAACTTTTCACTCTCGATTATGTGAAATGTGGTGTAAAAATTAATTGTTATTTGTAACTTAAATTTTATCAACTTTTAAGTTATGCCAAACAAGGACGCTACATCTCACAATAGTTTGTGTAACAAGAGGGATACCATTATTAAGACTTAAAGTAAAAGAGCTGTGTTGGGTTACCAGGTTGGAGTTCTACAAATATAGACAAACATGGGGTGGGGCTGGGAATTCTGGGGTAATTTTTTAATGAGGTGGATCCCATGTCCGCATCATGTGAGGACTCTGTGAAAATTCTGTAGAACCGACCCTGTACATCCATCAAAATTCAAAGTAAAAGGGCATCGCTAAATTTAGTGGCAGTGAAAAATATAGAAGTTACCATTTTTATTTATTGAGAAAAAAGGAGTTTGAAAGATACGTATAAAGCTGCTATAACCCATGACCAGGCAGCTCTTCTCCTTATATAAGATAGCTGTTGCCCCCCATGCTTTCTATAACATTAATCCAGAAAGAAAGAAAAAAAAGATAAATTAAATTCAGCACAAGTTGAAGAAATGGTTCTGGGAAGAAGAGAGGGAGAAAATCATGTCTAGTTTGCACTGATATTGTTGGGCTAAATTTTAGAGTGAAGGTAAAACTTCCAGCTAAAATTTCTGCATGTACGTACAACAGTTGAATGGTGTTTTCAAGTGTTTTAATGTGTGTTCTGTGCGTTAATTTACATTGTTAATGCATTACAAGGATAATTTTACAGGTTACATCGAAACTGAGTCGAAGGTGGTACATTACAATTAATTACAAGAAGATAAATGAAGTTTCAAGTATTATTTCGTAGGGCAAAACCCTTTTTAGCTGTAGTTTTCCTACAAGTTGGGCTTGCTGGAATGGATATCGCTTCTAAAGCTGCATTAAATGAGGGGATGAGCAATTATGTATTTGTAGTCTATCGGCACATCGTAGCCTTCCTTGTTATTGCCCCTTTTGCGGTCATCCTCGACAAGTTTCTCTCTCTCTCTCTCTCTTTCTCGTTTTTTTATTCTCGTGTTCAGTATGTTGAATTTTATAAGACTAGATGTAACTAAGAAAGGGACAAGTGTGAGATTTTTGGCCCATCGTGATGTCAAATCCTATTTATCAAACATAACCCCCCAAACTACTTGATTATGGACAAAATTACCAAATTAAGAATAAAATTTTTTTTTAGTCGAGTCCTAACTCTGCCTCTGAACGTGTATGTATGTCTGCATGTGCCATACCGAGTCTTATTTTACACGTATAAACATGTACGTTTACGTCTATTTGTATCAAACCAAACACAAGTATTATTTTACAGGAAAGTAAGGCCAAGAATGACCCTCCTAACATTTGGGAAACTAATGCTTATGAGCCTACTGGAGTAAGTAGCGAAATATGAATGTTTTCACTTCCTGGCATATCACATGCAATAAATTGTGTTATATAATAAGCTTTTACATTTTTTCCAACAAAAGGCCAGTTATAGATCAAAACCTATACTTCTTGGGAATGAAATACACAACAGCAACATTTGCTTCTGCAATGGCAAATGTTCTTCCTGCCATTACATTCCTCATGGCCTGCTTTTTCAGGTAATTATCGCAAGGCAAGGATTTCTTGATACGATAATGTAATCTTATGTTAAATCGTTAAATGCACCTATATATTCTAGGCTAGAGAAGGTACAATTAATGAGCATCCGTAGCCAAGCCAAGATAGTCGGAACGATTGCTACCGTTGCAGGAGCAATGATCATGACATTAGTAAGAGGCCCGGATATTGGCCTGCCATGGACACATGGAAGAAGCAGCCATGAAAACCAAAATAATGGAGTAACTCTTAAGCATTCAATCAAGGGCTCCATCATGATCACAATAGGATGTTTCAGTTGGGCTTGCTTCATGATTTTGCAGGTAATAATTAAAAATTTTAATCTTGCTTATTAAAAAAAGGTTGAACCCCAACCTTGAGGGCCTCCACCGCTCTGCCCCTAGAGCTTTGTGAGGGAAGTAAATCGCGGGATGTGCCCCAGTAGGCCAGGAAAAAAGAGCTGCACATATACTGTGCCTACAAGGAGTCCAATTCCATGTTTCAAGAATCGAACCCCCACACTGCGGTTGCCAGAAAGGCGTGAGATAACTTCACTCCTGTCCTTTGCACCACTGGGCTATGCCCCGGAGGCCTGTCCTGCTTATTATATTGTACAGTCGAATTACATATAACTTGTCTTTTGTATTTGTAGGCCGTCACACTAAAGACATATCCAGCCGAACTCTCCCTCACTGCCTGGATATGCTTTTTAGGAACAATTGAAGGAGCAATAGTGGCAGTAGCAGTCGAGAGGGGGAATACGGCGGTTTGGTCCATAGGCTGGGATTACAAACTCCTTGCTGCAGTCTACAGTGTAAGACATACACATTCTGAAGGAATAAATATATTAATTAATTATCCATTAAATTAATAAATATATGCCATCTAATTGAACTTCTTTGTAGGGTATATTCTGTTCTGGAATTGCTTATTACGTCCAAGGACTTGTAATGAAAGAAAGAGGTCCGGTGTTTGTAACTGCTTTTAGCCCTTTGAGCATGGTTGTTGTTGCCATCATAAGCTCTTTCATCTTGGCCGAGAAAATGTACTTAGGAAGGTAGTTACTAACCCCTCGCTTTCTTTTCTTTTCGATCTTTTAATACGGAATATTGCATAATATTTACAATATTAATTAAAAAAGATTTTAAATTTTTTTAGTTCGACGTTGTATTATAAATTAACACTTCTTACTGGACATGCACTTGGATTATGTATGCAGTATTTATCAAGACACTTACCAGCCCGTGTATGATTCGATTGTGGGTGCTCATGTGAATAAATATGGTGTCCATGCGCGGAAGCGGCTCAAACAATTTGGGGACCCATATATATATATATATAAACATGCTTCCAACATTGATATTAATGACAACCTTGTCAGCAACCACTGACAAATTCGTTTGTCATAGACAAATATTTAGTTTTTATTTCAGTTTTAATTTTTTATACAATTTACTAATAGAATATTTCGTATGTACCTTGAGATATCTTTTAATTTTCATTTCTTATTTATAATTATCGACAAATAAATTATGATTTTAACCTAATTTTATTATTTATTAATACAAAAATTTATCAAAATATTTTATTATATTACAAACAGAAAACTTTGTGTTAAATTATTATATTTAATTAGAAATAAAATTTCTAATGGTAACTTTTTTTCCTCTTGTTTTTATTACTTATTTTAACAACGAAAACTAAGTCGACAGAGATAAATTTATGAATAATGTGATACGTATATTTATGCAGGTTGTTTGGAGCAATTGTTATTGTTTTGGGCCTTTATTTTGTTGTCTGGGGTAAGAAAAATGACCACAAGTCTCCAGCAATGAAAGAACAAGAAATTCCAGTGAAGCAAATGGTGAATATTACAGATGATGGCACCATTAACGGACATTCAATTTGTGAGGTTACCATAGACGAAGTGCGTAGAGAAGGAGCTGTTGCTGGAGTTGAACGACTAAATAACAAAAATTGACTTACGTATTTTTAACTTTTTACAGTTTTCCAAAAGGACGTCGAGCTCCAAAGTTGTTGCAAGTTTAAAAACAGTAACGACTTAAACTCGTGTAAGAACAACACAACCCTAAGCTTGGAAGATGTTATCTAGTGTTTTTGATTTAGTTTATGATGTTTGGCATACAGTACTAGAAATGATCGAACAATATATTTTAAGGTAAAACATAAAAATTAGATTCAAGTTCAACATGAATCTTTGAAAGCTGTTTCAACATCTATCCAAGAATGGTAACAAGTCCAATTTAAAATTGATTTTTTAAACTAGTAAACCTTGATATAAATTCACTAAGAATCTGTTGGTTCAGTTATCAAATACATTACAAGTTGACCAAATTATTCAAGCTTGACTTAAACTATGGTCGATATATATAAATAATAAATTAAACTTTACTTGGCCCTAACCATGTGATCTGGTGTGAGAGAATAAGACTTGAGAGAGCGGAGACGACCTCAACACCATAAAGTAATGGAGTCTCCAAGGTCCTGCCCTCAAAATCGTCTTAGGAGAGCACTATAAATTGTGAGATAATGGTTATTATTTCCTCTAAAATAAAGTCCTTGCACAAAAAAGTAGATATAAATAGAAAAGCACCAAGTTGGAATTGAAACTCGTAAGATAGTAAGAAGCCGTTCCATCTTGATAAGTAAATGACTAATAGTTTTTTTTTTTTTTAGATGTCATCTCTTAAGAAGTATTTTAAGTAAATAAACACTTACAAGATAAAAATTCAATTACACGCAAAAAGTTGTGCATAAATAAAACATATAATAATTAAAAAATTTTATTTTTAAGTTAAAAATTAACTTATATGTAAAAAAATATTTATATGTAAAGTAATTCTTATGAGTGGAAAAATTTTATTCAATAAATTTGAATTGAAAATTTCACCAAGTAAAAAAAAAAAAAAAGGGTTAGATGTCATCCCTTATGAAATATTTAGTAGAAAGATCTTAGATACCTATTCATGGAAATTAGTTTAACAATTATATTAAAATTTCTTTATCTTATAATTCAATATAAAATGATTGGCATGCAAGAGCTAATTCAAATACACACACATATGTGCATGTGTGTGTGTGTGTACACACACATATATACTTCAAAGATTGGTCCAGACCTAATAGAAAATGATTGGATAAAATATGTAAAGTCATATTGACTTGTAAAGAGTGACATGTATATTTATTCCATATTATTTATAAATACCTACATTTCTTTTATATGGGCACATATGCAATTTTTTGTTTTAAACGGAAGAATTTTTTTTCCAAGCATTGGTTGGGGTCTATTTTAAAAATCTTGCAAAAAATCATCCAATAACAGAGCTTTAAGAAGGGTTATTCTTGGGGGTACATAGGGGGCATATAATATGTAATGGGTAATGTATTCCAAGAATAATTCCTTTAAAAAACCCCATAATCGATACCCAAAAATCTCCAAGCAGGCCCTTAAACGATTTTTTAAGAGGAAGACGGTGAATTTTATATTCTCCGAGTGAATACAATTTGTACCATAATTGTTACGTCATTTATCCGTTTATCAACACACAGAGAGGGGGAGGGGAGGGGAGAAAAGAAAAAAACTATTCAAAATAGGATCAACAAAAATAGGACCAAACGCCAGCTGTCGATCATTCCCATGATCCAAACGGATTTAAAAAATGACACAAGGGTGCATTTTATTGTAAGCATGAAATTTGTATGGAAAGAAAATAAATTATAGGTAATTCACTTGCTTAGAATTTATTTGCATGGAAATTGTCAATTAAATGTGTTTGATTGATTTAATTTTCAACCTAGAAAATATTAGATTTGTCCATTTTTTATTGGTGGGTAGATAAGAGAAAGAAAGAGAGAGTGAATTCCTTAAAAAATAAAATCTCACTCCATTTAAAGAAAATATTTTCCTTAATTTTGAGAAAAATATGATCACGTGATTAAGAGTAAGAAAATATTTCCCATGAAAAAAAAATAAAAATCAATGAAACGGTATAAAAGTAGGAATTTTGGTGAAAAATAAAAATTTTCCATGAAAAAATATTGACAATCAAACGCATCTTAAGTGACAAAAATAGAGTAACAATCTCATAATAACATGTGCTTGGTCTTTATTTTTAAAAATTCATTTTTTTTTTCAAACTAATTTTCAACAACATATTTCAAGGGACCTAAACTTTTTAACTCGCATGTTTTATCAATTTTTATCAAAATTTACCATAAATATAATTTTATTCACACCAAACATGGGCTTAGTTGGGCTTTTCCTTGGTGGACTTGGCCTTTGTTTTTGTGTCTTCATGTTGGACCACAAAGGTCCAAAGTTATATTGGATCACCATTGCCCCATGTTGGTATCACAACTCAACAACAATATCTCACAAGTCACAACCACTGTTTTTGCTACTTAGTTGTGGGACAATTTATTAAACTCTCCATTACTGTTTAAAACTGTGCATTAAACACTGTGATAACCATCCAATTTAATAAATGAGATCTAAAAGCTTGGCCAAGAAGCATATAGTTGTTGAACTTGAACCTGTCACCATTTGTTGTATAAATCGACCTAACCATTTTGAACAAATATAAAGCAACTAGCGACATCTGGTAAGTAATTTTTTTATCTTAACTATTAGGAAAAAATTGAACCAAACTATACAAAATGTTTATATCAAATATTAAAACTCAAGTTACAACCAAAGGCATCTCAGATTTTAATGATTTACGGTTTAAAACATTTTACTCCTATGCACAAACCATAATCCTCAAACCCAAACCCCTCAACGGTTCAATCTACATTGCTTTTATGAACAAAAGACATCGAACTTGAAACCACACATTCTTCTCACTCAAAAGAATACATAGTCACTTTTCGCTTAGAAAACCACAAGAAATCATCCAATCAAAGGTTGAAAATGATCAGAGAGAATTCCAGATGACACCAAAGAATTCAAACGGCCAAAAGTGAATTAGGACAGCATGTGGCTGTTGATTATTGGCTGCTCCATTATTACCTGGATTGTGCTACTTGAAATGGGATTTGAGCCATTGGATTACATTGTGTGGCTATGATTAAAATGGATGGTCTTTGACTTATGGGCTACCCCTTTTTTGGAAGACTCACGCTCTCTCTCACCACTAGTTCTCAGATTTGGCCCCTTCATCTCTCTCTCTCTCCTCTATTCAAACCCCCCTTCTTTTTAGTGAGATTAGGGCTTGTTTTTTGGAGTAATTTATGAAAGAAAAATCTATTAACATCAAGAAATATTGTAGATCCATATGGGTATTGTACTATTTTAGTTTTGGATGAGTTGAATCTGTGGGATTCGAGTTTTGCCTCGATTTCTTGTGAGATCTTAGTGATCTTGGTAGTGGCTGGTTTGGTGTGTTCCTTGGTGGAATGTTACTTGCTGTGAAAGAAGCACTTATAATTGTTATGTGAGAGATGACAGTTTGGTTGCTTGTGAGATCTTTGTGATCTTGGCCGGTTCTAGTGTGGAATAGTGGCCGATTATTTGGTGTTCTTCATAAAATAAATCTTTGTCACTTATTACTTTGTAATATTTTGGAACAAAATTGTATACTTGCTGTCAATTTTTAGGGCTTTATAGTGCAACCAAGCTTTATCCATTTTAATGGATGCTCAATAGGGGATTAGACATTAGAAGTGGTCATCAAATCTTTGGGACTTCGGTCGAAAAAATCTCTGTGTTGATTTTATTTTACTATACTTTTATTACTGTTAATATTGTGGTTTGTGAATTCGTGTTACTTTTCAGTGGTATCAGAGCAATCTTGGACTACTAGAGTGTCTTTAATTACTATGACTTGATTGGATTCAGAAACCTGTTTCAAATTGCAGTAAAAATTGGCCGTGGAAATTGAGTATTATCAAACTCATTGATGGGATCTTTCTTGTATTATGTAATTATCTTTACAGTAGGGTTTCCTAAATTTTCTCTTGATTTACCTTGTACTAACAAAACCTACTGTGGCTGGTCTTTGTTTATAGATTCAAGAAGTATTGGGAATCTAAGATAACAACATTAGTAGAGTGCAATTGGAAGGTCTTGCTGGAAAAGTTAGTTAAGGCATAGGATTGCTATCTCTGTTCTTTGTGATTCTGTCCTCTATACTTAGTTTAAGTGTTTATTGTTTTTTGAAAATAATATAAGTTCATTGGTCACTGACCCCAAATCCCATGTTCTGCCTGTAGTATTCTTATTGTGTATCCCTATGTGTTCTTGAAATCAAACTTGTGTTCTCCGAACTATCTTGGTAAATCTTGTCATGACTACTGCTAAGTTTGGAGTGAGCATGTATGATGGGAGGGGGGACTTTAATATGTGGAGCCAGAAAATGAGGGCTATCTTGATGCAAATGAAATGTGCTAAAGCCTTAGATAATTCTTGGCCTGTTGAAATGTCTGTTGCTAAAAGAACTGAGTTAGAAGAAATAGCATGGAGTACTTTTTTTTGTACCTTTCAAACAATGTGATCAGGTCTATGTGTGAAACTAAAACTACTGAAGTGTACTAAATTGAAAGTCATATGTGAATCAAAAACTGTTTCAAACAAATGTTTTTTGATAAAACAATTCTTTTCTTTCAAAATGGATCTTTCTGTTGACTTAGATGAGAACTTGGACAGCTTTACAAAATTGACCAAGGAACTTGCCAACTGTGATGAGAAACTATCAGAAGATCAGTAGGCCGTGATTTTGTTAAACTCCATTAGTGATAGGCATAAAGACCTCAAGAATGCCTTAGAATATGGGAGAGATAAGCTTACCACAGAAATTATTATAAATGCCTTAAGAAATAGGGTTCTTGAATTAAAATCAGATTCTTTCAACTAACAAAGTGGATAAAATCTTTTGATAAAAGGCAAAAATGTTGGTAAATCTAATTTTCATTCAAAATTTCGAAATGACCCTAAGAGAAGAAACAATGATAAAATGAAATCCAAAACTAAGGAAAAGGGAAAGAAATTTTATTATTGTGATAATTTGGGTTACTTTACAAAAGATTGCTACAAAAAGCAAAATGATTTGAAAGGAAAGAAGTTAAATGAGAGTAATGCCATTTTGTCCTATGATAAGCAAAAATTTGATAATGGCCTGGTTCAAGAATGGATTCTTGATTCAGGTTGCTCTTTTCAAATGTGCTCTAATAAAAACTTTTTTTTGGACTTTGAACAAACTAAAGGATACCAAGTTATCATGGGAAACAATATGACATGCAAAGTGAAAGGTATTGAATCCATAAAATTGCTTTTAGAAAATGGTAGAATTTTATTGTTAAAAAGGGAACCAGATTTGTTCCTAAATTAGAAAGAAACCTTGTTTCTCTAGGAATATTGGATGACATGCAGTTTGACATAAAATTGTGTCAAGGACATATAAAAATCTTTAGGGGTAGTGATTTGATCACTTCTATCCCAAAGAGACATGATTTATACTTTCTAAATGTAAAACCTTTATTAGGTCTTTCAACAGTAGTTTTAGATGATAATTTTAATCTTGTAAAATTGTGGACTTAGTCATATTGGTGAAAAAGGTCTAAAGACTATACAAAATAAAGGTGTATTTGAAAAATCAAATTTTGGTGATTTGTCTAAATGTGAACAATGTTTGATTGGAAAGCAAGTTAAATTACCTTTTTCCCACTAGTACTCATAAATCAAAGCAAATTCTAGAATACTTACATGCTAATTTGTGGGGCCCTGCACCCACCCCTACATTGTCTGGTTACAAGTATTACTTGCTTATTATTGATGATTTCTCAAAAAAAATTTAGGTATTTCTTTTGAAAACTAAAGATGAAATATTTGCTACATTTAAATAATTGGAACCCCAAATTGAAAATCAAAACCTTGAGAACCGATTATTTTGCAATTATGAGTTTAATGATTTTTTCAAGTTGCATGTCATTTTAAGACATAGAACTGTGACCTACACACCCCAACAAAATGGCTTTGCAGAAAGAATGAATATGACTTTATTGAATAAAGTTAGATGCATGCTTTTAAGTTCTGGCTTGCCCAAATTATTTTGGGGTAAAGCTGCTAAAATTACTACATATTTGATTAATAGAAGTCTTACAAGTGCTTTAAATTTTGATGTGCCTAAATCTGTGTGAACACAAAAGCTTGTGATCTATTCTTACTTGAAAACATTTGGTTGTGCTGCATATGCTCATCAAAACATAGAGAAATTTGAACCAAGACCCCTTAAATGTGTGTTTTTAGATTATGCTGAAAATGTCAAAGGATATAGGCTATGGGTTTATGCGGAAAAAGGTCACAGGGTTATTATAAGGAGGGATGTGGTATTTAATAATTCATGTATGCCATGTTTGGAAGGGAAAGAGGGAAATTTGATTGAAAATGATGTCAAAATTGATATGGAGCCTATTAAAATTGATAATACCAGTTATGTCCCCTAGAAACAGCAACTAATGAGGCTGACCAGAATGAAAACGAGCCTGATTTAACTGAAATTGAGCAATATGATGATAATAATACACCTCTAGATGAATACCAGCTCACTAGAGACAAGGATAGGAGACAAATTAGACCACCAGCTAGGTTTAATAGTGATGACTATGTGTCTTTGTTCACTTACCAAGAAGAAATTGAATCCGAAACTAGTTCCTATCATTAAACCTTGAAGTCTAAAGATTCTAAAATGTGGTTGAGTGCTATGGAAGAAGAGATATTTTCCCTATACAAAAATAAAACTTGGGAATTGGTTGATAGACATAAGGAGAAGAAGCTAGTTGATTGCAAGTGGATTTATAAGATAAAGGAAGAGGAAGGTAGCATTAATAATGTTAAATACAAAGCTAGGCTTGTAGCCAAGGTGTTAACTTTTAATCACCTGTGACACGATCATATAACATATCGAAACCCAAAATCATAATCGCTATAATCTAACATATATATATTCTAAGCTTATAAACGTGTTTACAGGCCATTTCAAAAGTACATTATATAGGATTCCAAAATATAACCCAATAGATAGCAGCCTACAAAATAACCCTACAGGTCGTCATCCATGTACATCGAACTCTGGAATCCATTAGGAGCTCTACAGCTAGCCATGCTCTCTATGTAGTTCCATGCTCACCTACAATGCAAGAACTACATAAGCCAATGCTTAGTAAGCAAAATCATGCATGTCCTGAACATGAGTAATAACGACATATAACACCATGCCATTTACTTTAAATATAACCATAAAAAGTATAATATTTCAATATTTGTCAAAGCCGACTAGAAATCATTTCACTTGAAATTTTTCATTTCATTGGGCCCTTGACCCACCTACTATACACCGGATAGAGCTCTGCATAATATTAATATCAATAATCAAATGGCCAATATGAAATCGACACCAACGAGTGGATCATCATCTCGTGACCACTAGAGGCCCATCCCCTGACTACCCCTATGATCACCCAAGAAATATCCCACCCGGCAGCGCCAATAATCATAATATCACAAGGGCACAGTCGAGTGGTCCGCCCTCCTGTGATTACCAAAGGCCCATCCCCTATTTACCTTTACAGTCACCCAGGAAGTAACACCCGCAATGTCAAACATATCACACAAGCATGCCTCACATGCTTCGGTGCCTTACTAGTGGTCAATAAAACATTTATAATGAAACTCACTTTGAAATCATGTTTTGCATGCATGATTTTCAACCATGTCACATGTCGTGCATGCATATGAAAATACTCATAAATGACGTATTTAATGAAAATCGATTTCAATAGGTTACGCAACCTCATACTCAATGACCGTAACTACCATATGATGTGTTATAAGCCTCTTATTAAAGTTATGTAGATATTTCAAAATTACTATATCACATATACTAGGTTCTTGTATCGTAGTTGCAAATGGATTTTCACTTACCTTTCACCTTTGTGTGTGCAAGCTTCTATGGAGATTAGATCAATATCCTTTTTTACTCGAAGTCGGAAAATCACCTGTATTACCATTTAATATTAAAAAGAATCCTCAAATTAATAACCTTAATGCACAAAATCCCAAAATACATCCATTCTCACCAAAATAATTTAGATGGAATCATCATTTCAAGTTACCGATGGCATTATAAACTTATCCCATAAATCTCGCTATTTCTCAAGTCAAATTATGAACGTCAATGTCATCCAATTGTTATTGACAACCTAGTACCCTTAAAATCTATTTTCTAGGCCCAAGAGATGATTAATGTACATGTAAAGGCTGAAATCATATTAAACACAAAATTGGACAGAATCTGTTTTCAGATTTCCCTTACCGTCCAATTATTTTTTCCAATCCCTTTTCACCCCCTTATCTATATCCAATGACTCCGAATTTTTTACCATATTTTTATAACGTGTATGTGAAAGTAATCATGCTCTAAAGTCGTGACAAGTAAAGTGTTCTCAGCCTCAAAATAGTCCATTTCCACAACACTAAAATCAGACAGTTTCCATTGTGATAGTCGGTTTCTATTTTATTAGCATGTCACCAATCGGATTTAAGGCTATTAGAAGGTCATTTATATACTTATAACTATAATGTAAAAACATTCATTTACATAAATACAAGTTATATCTTAACTATTATCCAAAATCAAAGTTTAAACCACTTAACTCTAGCAATTCCACATCACTGCACATATTGCTTTCTTTCAAATTTTTGTAAATAATTACCCCTATTTTTGGAATTGTGAAATCATTAACAACACTCTAACCTAATCACAAGCAAGTTCATATGTTCAAAAAATTATAAACCCCTCAAGAAATAATGGATATAAACCTCAAAACTGTAAAGTAACTTGGCTGTCCAGAAATTCGAGCTTGCTATTTCTATTTCTCTTTGGTTCTTTCACTCTCTTTTTCACTTTGAATCACTTAGATACGAGCTAACGGAGTTAACATATTATCTAGGAGGTAGATAAGTGGTCTTTAAATAGTTAAGGTCATGCTTATTACTTAAGGATTAAGGAATTTGTGGGCTGCAACCACATCAAGCCATTAAGGTGAGTCACTAAGTAGGTGGTGGCTTCTTGCTGCAATATTTGACCTTTCTACCACTATATTTGGATTTTTTTAAGCCTTATAAGATATATATGTTCCTCCTACACGAGATCATGCCTTAAGGTTTGTTGATGTCAAAATTAGCAATGATAATTTTGAAACAACTTTAAGAAAAAAGGCGATTTGTGCTTAGAAAAGATCACAAAGATGTCATTTTTGTGTGATTGTGCCATAAGTCATTATATGAATTTTTTTCTTGCCTTTACAAGGGTCCTATTCAACTATTTATACATAGTTTCAGCCGAAATTACATCAAATCAATCAAATTAGCAACAGTACCGAGCTTGGAACTCGGGTCGTCGAATTCTCCTGTGATTGGTCAATGAGACCGGTGGTCATGTGTCAATGTATTACCCAAGTAATGATGACATGTAAGGGGCTGGAGTTCGAGGACTTGGAATTGGTTGTTCCGGGCGGCGATGACATCATCTGTGGCAAGTGTCTCTGATTGATAGGGTGATGTGACAAGGGGTAATCATGATGTTTTTTTAAGATAACGGCGGTGACTCCGACCTGGGAGTGTGGGCCGAACTTACATTTAACTGAGGTGGGGTTAACGAACTATTTTTACCATATCGGAGTTCGGATGTCAACAGTTACCCCCCATGTCAGCTCTACCATAGGGGGCTGAACTCAATGATGCTTTTTCCAAGAGGTACATTTATGCCTTTGACAAGTGTCATCTTTTGGGGTAGATGAGCTGTATGCCATTTACAAGTATCTTCTCTAGCAAACTTGGCCAAAACTATGTCGTTTTGTCTCCCAGACTTTTGGACCGTTGATTTTTTCCTCTATTTCTGGATGAATGGATCAGATCGTGCCCTCTCATCTTTCCTTTCTTTAAATCCGATTTTGGTCAATCATTTCTCTTCCTATTTCGCTGATTTTACTCTCTCAAATATTTGGGTAATTTTCCTAAGTTCGTATTCCTGTATTCGAGTGAGGTCGTTTTCTCAGTTCGTCTCCAAGGTATCCTTCTGTTCTTATCTGCTGCCTCCTTTCAGTTTGTGCTTCATTTCTTAGTTTATACATGAGTTCAGACGAGTCTAGAGTTCATTCCTGGGGCAACCAGTAGGAAGAGTTAGTCTCCTTCTCGACGAGTTCGTCTTCTAGTTGTAAGGAAGTTTTTACCCCTATTCCTATTTCCTTAGTTAACCCAACTGACCTAGGGCATCCTGTGATGGACTTAGGACGTGAGGGTTCCAAGGGAACAGGTAGATCTAGTAAGGATGTTGAGGAGAGTAATTCCAGGGAGTGGGGGGTGAGTTCTTAAAGGTCGGTTGTGACAGGGAGTGTGTTGGCCAGCTGGCGAGCTAAATACGCCATTCCTAGCTCGGTAGTTATGATAATACCAGACCATCTAATCGAGCTGACACTCCTCCTGAGGGATGTGTTGCTCTGAACTCGGCTATCCTCCAGGCTGGCCTTAGGCTTCCTTTTCCTAGGGTAATTCGTAAATTCCTTTCTTCTTGGGGCATAGCTCCCACGCAGCTATGCCCTAACGGGTGGCGAACCTTAATAGCCACCCTTATTCTGTGGGACCAAATGGGGAATCCTGAGCTGAGTGTCCAGCAATTCGATTCTCTATTTACTTTTAAGGAGAATGGGAAGAACATGAGCTGGTGGAACACAAGCGTTAGGCCCAGGACGGGAGGTTCTTTGGTGTTAGACACCCCTTCCTCAATTAAGAAATGGAAGAAAGAATGGTTTTATGTATCGGAGGAGTGGCAGTTTCATTCTACCGAGGTGAATAGGGAGGACGTGGTTCCCAGGCTCTATCATTCGTTATGTAAGTGTCTTTTTGGGTTTTAGTCTTTTAGCAAGGCGTATGTTTGATGAAGTGCTGACCTCGGTATTCTTTCTTTGTGCAGATTACAAGAAGGAAACGTTAACCAAAGATACTCAGAGGTGAACTGAGAAAATAAGATCGCTACCTAAAAAGCAAAGGTCCTGTAAGTTTGTAATCTCAGATTCGAACTTATACCAAGCCGGATTGCTGCAAGTACGAGCTTCAAGTTCGGCTCCATCTAGTTCAGGTAATATTTTGATCTTCATTCTTGGTTATAATTTGTTTATGCATATACATATTTTTTGAGCATTTCACTGCTTTCTCAAGTCATCAGGACGAAATGCGGGGCTATAAGGCAGCTAAGGCGGTGGCTGCAGCTAAGGGAAAAAAGAGAGAAGTCCCAGAACGGATGGAGAGCCGTTCTGAAGAAGTGGAGGAGGAGGTTCCGTTAAAGAGGAACCAATCTGCGCCCCCGGCATCACTGAGAATTCCAGATGTAGTGCCTTTACCAAGCTCGACCCTGCCGTCCCCCTCGTTGCCATCCCCAATTGCCCCTCCTGCTGTCGGGACCAGTTCTGCGAACTTACAGGATCAGTGCCCAGATTTACATAGGCCAAACTGGGAAAGTTTGGTGGGATACAGACCAGAGATATTTCTGGACTATCTCCGAGCTCTTTCTCCTTCTAGGGGCATGACTACCATGCTCACTTTACCTTTGAGGGAGTCGGCCAATCTACTTACCTTGAGCTTGGGTGAGAGAGAGCAGGGCTATCTGAACGAGATGTCCATTGGTGAGGCTTTGGTCACTGCTCACACTACAAAAAATAACTGATTTTGCGACAAGAAAATGTTGTCACAAAAATTGATATTTTGTTGCAAAAAAAATTTAGCGACCACTGAATGTTTGTTGCAGGCATTGTCGCGCTATGTAAGTCACGGAATGTACTTTGCGACAACTTTCTCTCATTTGACGCATTAATAAACTTGCAACACTATTTGTTTGACGCAGAAAGTATGAAATAGCAACAAAATTTTTGACGCCATAATGTTGTCGCAAAATATTAAAAGAGCGACAAATCAATTTGTCGCAACGATTATTGCAATAGAGTTTTTACAAGAAAAATATTTGTTGTGAATATTATTTTAAAAGTATAACTTTTGTTAAATATTCTATTTTATAACAACACACGCTCATAGTAATATAGCTTTAATAACAAGTCATATTTGTTGCAAAATATAATTTACAATGCCTTTGACATATTGGATAATATATTTAAATATATTTAAATATATTCAACATTTGTAGCACAATTTAATGTTAATAAGTCATGTTTGTAATTAAATTTATTTTGGAACACAAAGAGTTTGTCGCATCATCATTTGTGCAAAGATGCATAATTGTTACCTAATGTATTTTATAATTATTTTTATGTCACGTATTTTATTTTATGACTTATAAAATTATTGCGTAAATTATTTTGTGAAAATAGTATTTATTCATGTGATGAGCTTTTCTTATAATTAAATTTATTTTGCAACATAGAGTAAATGTAAACTACTTTATCAAAAACAGCTCATGACTTTACGAAAGGAATGCTTCAATGTACAATTATTAAAATTTAAATGATTTCGTAAAAAGAAAAAACTCATCATTGTCAACCAAATAGATATAGATTAAAGTATTATTTACAAACTTCGTTACCTCCAAAACCAAAACAAATACCAATAAAATATATGTTAATTTCATGATCGAACTACTTAGTATGATTCACCAAACCTGAAAAGAAGAAAATAAAACTGCACGGAACAATCAAATAACCTTCTTGACTCCAAGATATACTTTCAGCTCAACCACACTCTATTATTTGGTTAAATGAGGAATCCTGTAATAAAAAGTTTCACAACTTTAGTTAAAGATAAACATATAAAAAGCAGTGAAATATTTGCTAGAGGAAAAATATGTCAAATATCTCATATTAACAAGATAAATGATACAAAAAATCTAGATTCAATTCCTACATGTCTGTGACCACAAATTTAAGACAAAGTTCAAATGCGAAAAATTAATAGACATATAAATTTATTAAGGGATAAATTGTATCTTACTCTTTACAAGCACACAAGCTATATTGCATATTCTAAAACACAGCTTCTTAACAAAGAATAGACATCATCATAACTAAAAATAAAAAAATGTGCATATCACAATTCGTACATGCAGATTATAAACATAGAATTGTTAAATACGTCGCTTGAGTTGAAAAAATAAAATAAAATAATCATTAACCGGCCTTCTAGGATGAATTGGAATCTTAGGTCCTCTAATTAATAGACATTTAAATTTATTAAGGCATAAATTGTGTCTTACTCTTTACAAGCACACAAGTTATATTGCATATTCTAAAACATAGCTTCTTAATAATGAATATACATCATAACTCAAAAAAAAATGTGCATATCACAATTCGTACATGTAGATTGTAAACATAGAATTGTTAAATGCATCGCTTCAGTTGAAAAAAAATAAAATAATAATAAATAAAAAATAAAAAATTCACTAACTGGCCTTCCAGGATGAATTGAAACTTTAAGTCCTCTAGTAACTTCAACACCACCACCAGCAGCCAACTATGTGCACGATGAGGATGAAAATAATTCAATTTCTCTAAAAATGATACTTAATAAAACAAACCAAATAAATTTCATAATATAAACATTCTGAATCGATACAAGATAAAGGATAGGGAATTGCTCCTTGATGGGCTGCAAGAACCAAAGAGCAATGTCAAGGCCATTGTTGGCTCAATGAGCCAGCTCAGCAGGGAACCTCATGGTCCCAAAAGGACCTCCGGTTCTATTGCATACATCAAATGTACACAGCATAGTGCCATCTACAATCACAAACAAGACAAATTTCCAACATCATAAAGCTCAACACAAATCAACATAGTCAACTCAAAAGTAATATAATTCATCACATTGCACATACATGCATATGAAATATGTTCATGCAAGTAGTAAAAATCATAAACTCAAAGAAAATGCACAGCTATGAACTAGCTGGATTGGCAACCAGAGTCGGTGGTATTTTAAATCTATTTTTATCAAATGCTAGGTGAGCTCGTAGCTGGGCAAACCTAGACAGTCAGTGAAGATCATGGGCATAATGTTCATTAACACCACAATCGGAAGGTCATGAAGCCTTTTCTTCATCCTTTTATTTCTTTAATACTATCTAATGAAGGAAAAAAAATTGACATTTGTGCTCATCATGTCATTTCATAGAGTACAACATAGATTAAGAAATCAACAAACATTATCCCAAATGTCTTAGAGAAAGACAATGTGATCGCTCATTCACTTCATTCAGTTTACAAATAATGGATTTCTCAGAGGGGTCTAACAAATTTCGGCTATCTCCATTCTATAGAACTCGAGGAAAAAAAAAACTGATCAAGAAGTTAATATAGAGTATTGCAAACTAATAGTTCATAGTAGTGTAAACAAGAACTATTATCGTATAAATATCATGCAATGCGCCTAAATCGTGCATGTCTAAGTAAAAACAGAGCTTCAAATCAGAGATATCCTTCTTTAATGTTTGAAAGCAGCATACCATTTAAAATGTGGATGTTCCTGAGAAACTTGATCCAATAGCCTATTAGTTGGATTCTGACACTTCAACCTGCAAGCCAATGCAGAGAAAAGGCCAATGTTTATCTTAGCCTAAAGGAAAATGTTGATTTTACATGTAAAAAACAAATCTCAACCCCACATCTCATTAAATATTGTAAAAGGCCAATGCCTTTGCTAACTCTTCCTGCTTCTTCTTCACTTTCTCCTCGTTTCTTCATACTGGAATCTTGACCGATTACTTTTATAATTGCTTCTTCATGCATATTTTAAATGTGCCATACTCATTGTGACAAGTTCTAAAAGCTATATAAAACGAATGAAAATAAAATTTAGCAACATGAAAAGGAATACCTCTGATTTCTGAGCCACTTTCTCATGAGCAGCTTCCAGTTTTAGTTTCATTATTAGCATAATGTAGAATGCCATAATGTTATTTTGTTTGAAAGCAGTATTCAATTTTTTAATATCTAATTAATTCAGAGTCTCAAGCACTTGGCTAAATACATGAGAACCTTGATATTCTTAGTTAATGTTGCATACAACATCATTGTTTATCTCGTAAAATAAAGTTTACCTCGTAAAATAAAGTTTAACACAAAATCAAAAACATCATCTACAAACATCAATTAATAGCAGCCTATTTTTCATTTTGGGAATTATGGCATAACCTAAAAACTGGCTACAGGTGAAGTGTTCCAAACAACTCGACAACAATGATCTACTGCAAGATCAACAACAGAACAGAAACACGCAACAAAACATAATGATAATTTTGAATCCATAACATTCAATCGAATTTAAACCTTAATTTTACAGTAGATCTAAGATATTCTCTTACGACCTAATAAATAAATTGACAGCAACCCAATAAACAAATTAATAGAAACCGAACATACCAATTTGCATTTCACAATATTCCCCTACAAATCGATAACAATCCAACAAATAAAAATAATAAAAACGATACCTCTAAGCTATCTCTGGCGCTAACTTGGGTCGTTAGGCTAGTGGGCTCGATGGCTAATGGCTGATTGAAGTGGTGGGATGGTAATTTGGTGGCGGGATGGAGCAGAGTAGGGTAGGGAAAAAAAAGCGAAGGGGGAAGAAGAGAGGACTGTGATGAAGAAAGAAAACATGGGGAAGATTAGGGGGAAAAGGGAGAGGAAAGTAAAAAAATGTGGAATAAGGAATAAAATGGAAAAAAAAAAATCACGCTAATTATAAGCCTACAAATCAATCAAATAATTTTGTTGCCAAAAGATATATCTTGCCCGTCAAATTTTTTTGTTGGCACAAGTCTCTCACAATTAAAAATTTTGAAGTAGATCTTAGCTGCACAAAACTTTTTTCTTTTTTTTTTTTTTTGTAGAAAAAAGTAAAATCCACCCACAAATCTCAATTTGTCTCCCAAAATTTTGAAGGGAATGTATAAATTTCTTGTAGTGGGTAAATGTTGCTGAAGAGCTGTGGCAACATTTTTGTTCGATGCAAATAGCAATTTTCTTTTAACAATTTTTTTCTTCATCTATAAAATTTTTAACAACGAATATTCCTTGTCGCAAAAAGTAAAATCTATTGCATCACCAATGCTTTGTTGCAAAAAATAAAAGCTTCTCGCTATAAGTTTCCCACCAAAAAAATATTTTGGCACTACTTCTGTCATGTTTTTGGCGACGGTCTTTATTGTTTGTTGCGACTTCTCACATTTCACGACAACTTTAATGTCGTCTTATATTTTTTAATAATTATTTTTTTTCACCACAATCTTAGCGACAAACTTTAAAAATGTGTCGCGCTAAATCACTTATTGCAACAACTTTTCGCAAGTCGCAAAAAAACTTGTAAAATCACAATTTTGTTGTAGTGTCAGCTCCATGGCCACCGATCAGTTTTATACATGATGGCAGTGGCGGACAAGGTATACCTCTTTCTTGATTTTTGATTAATTTTGTAAAGGTTTTAATGACTTACTTGATTTTTGAAAAACAGGTGAAGTCCGGGATGGACAAACTGATAGAGGAAAAAGATCAAGCCTTTAACCTTTACAATAGCATGGAGGCTGAAAAAGCCCAGTTCGCTCAGAGGAAGAAGGAGTACGAAGAGAAGCTGAACCAAATGGGGTTCAAGCTGAACTCCAAACTCGATGTCAAGGAGAGGTTGCTGGGGGAGATCAAGGCGTTGAGGTCCTCAGAGGAAAAGGCCAGAGGTCGACAGAAGTGGAGCGCGATAAAGTTAAAGAGGCATCCAGAAGGTACAAGAGGCCAACAAAAGGGCAAGACAGGCCACAAAAAGGGCCGAAGAGGCTGAGGCCAAGGTTGATAAAGCGGTAGAGGCCTGGAAGGAGTCCTTCGAATTTGACGTCGAGGCCCAGGATGTCTACGTGGTAGCCCTGGAGGAGTTGGTGGGAGCACATTAGGAAGGAGAAACCTGAACTCAATGTGACCATTCTGGATGAGGCACTGAAGGGGTAGAAGGAGGAGTTGCGGAGGTTGTCGGAGTCTGTTGGAGTTCGAGTAATACCGACAGCTCAGGATGTTGAAGATACTACCCCAGCCCCCCAAGACCCTTAGGCGATAAAAAACATTATTTTTTTGGTATTTTGATTGGTCAATTTGTGTTTGACTTGCAATTGAACTTTGTTTTGGAATGGATAATTGTTTATGTTCAGTACAACTTTTCCTTACAGGCTTAGCAAAAACTGTAAGAGCACTACAATAGTGTGTAGAATTACTTTGAATGAATTTCACTTAGTTGTGCAGTACTCGTTTTCCGAACTAGGCATATACATTGGGCATTTTTACTAAGTGTAGTACCATGTATGGCCTTAGCTCGTCCAACCGTGAAATGCCCGACTCTATAGATTCCTTAGGAAGAATCTTTCACTAAGTATCGCAGCATATACGACCTTAGATAGGCCTGCATATGGAGCAGGGCTTAACGAGATTCCTTAGGAGGAATCTTTCACTAAGTGTCGCAGCACATGCGACCTTAGATCGGCCTGCATATAGAGCAGGGCTTAATGAGATTCCTTAGGAGGAATCTTCCACTAAGTGTCGTAGCACATGCGACTTTAGATCGGCCTGCATATGGAGAAGGGTTTAATGAGATTCCTTAGGAGGAATCTTCCACTAAGTGTCTAGCACATGTGACCTTAGATCGACCTCATATGGACCAGGGCTTAATGAGATTCCTTAGGAGGAATCTTCCACTAAGTGTCACAGCACATGCAACCTTAGATCGACCTGCATATGGAGCAGGGCTTAATGAGATTCCTTAGGAAGAATCTTCCACTAAGTGTCGCAGCACGTGCGACCTTAAATCGGCCTACATATGGAGCAGGGCTTAATGAGATTCTGTCACATTGCTGAGTAAAGGGTTCAAAAGAAATGGAAAGTCCTTTTTTATTGATGTGATTGACGTTACAAGGGGACTTTTTTCGTTTACTGGTAGTACTGTTTAAGGTGTTCAGCATTCCAAGGGTGGGGTAAGGATCTAGCCCCCAAGTCTTCCAATTCATATACTCCTTTTAGCAGGACCTTCATTACCGATAGGGACCTTCCCAATTTAGACCCAGGCATCCATTGTCGATCTCTCTTGTGGAGAGGAATACTTTCCATAAGACAAGGGATCCTACCTCAAATTCTCTTTTTTGCACTTTTTGATTATAGTACTTAGCGTTTCGCTATTTGTAAACGGCATTTTTGAGTTCGGAGTTATTCCTTTTTTCCTCGGTTAGGTCGAGTTCCGTGCGAAGAGCTATGTGGTTCTGTTCTTTATTGTAATCAATTATGCGTAGCGAAGGAATGTTGATTTCTAGTGGGATCACGGCCTCTATGCCGAACGCCAGTGAGAACGGAGTTTCTCCAGTGCTTGTCCTTACAGTAGTACGATAAGACCATAACACACTGGGGAGTTCCTCAGCCCATCCTCCTTTAAACAAGTCAAGTTTTGCTTTCAATGTGTGCTTAATAATCTTGTTAATGGCTTCAACTTGGCCTTTTCCCTGTGGATGGTTTGGTGATGAGAAATGTTTCTTGATGCCAAGCTCTTCGCAGAAATCCGAAAGTCGTACGTTGTCGAACTGTTTTCCATTATCCATAACAATGGAGTGAGGTATGCCAAACCTGCAGATTACTGATTTCCACAAAAAGTTGTTGGTTTTCTGCTCGGTGATGGTGGCAAGGGGCTCTGTCTCAGCCCATTTAGTGAAGTAATCCACTGTGACAATAGCGAATTTTACACCTCCTTTTCCAATGGGCATAGGTCCAATTAGGTCAACCCCCCATTTTGCAAAGGGTCAAGGTACTGTCATTGGGTTCAGTTCACGCGATGGAGTATTTATGATGGGGACGAGGTGCTGACACTTATCGCATCTTTTGACAAATTCAAGGGAATCTTGTCTTATTGCAGGCTAAAAGTATCCTTGTCGTATGATCTTGTGGGCGAGTGAGAGTCCGCCGGAATGGTTTCCACATATTCCTTTGTGAACGTCTTGCAGGGCGTGCTGGGCTTCCTCTTCGTTCAAGCATCTTAAAAAGGGTGTGGAATATCCCCGTTTGTATAGTATATTATCAATGAGAGTGTACCTGGTTGACCTTGTTCGAAGCTTTCTAGCCTCCGCAGAGTTTTCGGGGTGTTTTTCGATTTTCAGGTAAGTGATGATCTTGTCCTGCCAAGTTGGTTTGGGGTCTATCATCATAAGGAATGCTTTATCCAGCTTGGTGGACGGTAGAGATATTCTTCCTACGGGAATGCTATCAAACTCCTCGATTCCCTCACTGGTGGCTAGGCGAGCCAATGCATCGGCGTGATTGTTCTGAGATCGAGAAAGTTGTTTGACTTGGGTGGTTTTGAACCTTTCAAGTTCTTTTTTCACAACTCGTAGGTAGTTGTCCATCCTATCTTCTTTCGCCATATATACACCGTTGACCTGATTCACGACTAGTTAGGAGTCGCTGTGTAGGATTAGGTCGGGGATCCCTAGTCCCGAGGCCATCCTTACTCCAGCAATAAGAGCTTCGTACTCAGTCTCATTATTTGAGACATTGAAGTCAAATGGCAAGGCTTCACAGAACATGCGGTGATCGAGGCTGATTAATACAACGTTGGCAGATCGTTCTCCAGTGGATGAACCGTAGACATAAAGTTTCCAAGGGGTTTCTTTCTGTTGTTCTTCAATTGGGACGTTGCAGAACTCAGAGACAAAGTCGGCGAGTGCCTGGCCCTTTATAGAAGAACGAGGCGTGTATTTGATGTCGAATTTTTCGAACTCCACTGCCCATTTTACCATCCGTCCAGAGGTATCGGGCCTTTGTAGCGTTTGCCTCAATGGAGAGTTGGTCAAGACCTCAATGGGGTGTTCCAAGAAATATAGCCTCAGTTTTCGTGTTGCCATCAGCAGGGTGAATGCCAATTTTTCTACAGTCGAATATCTGAGCTCGGCTTCATGAAGCGCTTTGCTTACATAATAAATCGAATGTTGAACACCATTGTCTTCTCGGGTTAGAATGGTACTTTTCTTCTCGGGTTAGAATGGTACTAATGGCATGCTCTAAAACAGATAAATATATCTTCAGGGCCTCGCCTGCTTTAGGTTTTGAAAGCACCGGAGGTCGGGCTAGTTGTCTTTTTAGCTCGTTAAAGGCGTCCTGGCATTCTTTGGTCCATTCGAACTTCTTTCCACCTCGTAATGTGTCGAAGAAATGTTTGCAGTGGTCCGTAGATTTGGAGACGAACCGACTAAGAGCGGCAACCCTTCCGGTTAAACTTTGTACTTCTCTGGGTTTGGTTGGAGGCTTCATTTGGATGATAGCTTGTATTTTTTCAGGGTTTGCCTCCATTCCTCGGTTGTTTACAATGTAACCTAGGAATCTTCCAGAACTAACCCCGAAAGCACATTTCCTCGGGTTTAACTTCATTCCATACTTCCTCAGTATATCAAACATTTCGATTAGGTGTTGACAGTGGTCCTCGGCCTTGACGCTTTTGACCAGCATATCGTCAACATATACTTCCATTGTTTTTCCGATCTACTGGGAAAACATGGAATTCACAAGTCGCTGGTAGGTGGCGCTAGCGTTTTTGAGATCGAATGACATTACTCTGTAGCAATAAAGACCTCGATCAGTTACAAATGAGGTATGTTCCTGATCCGGGCTGTACATCGGTATCTAGTTGTATCCGAAATACGCGTCCATGAAGCTGAGTAGCTCATGTCCGACGGTGGCATCACCATTTGATCTATTCTCGACAACGGAAAGCTGTCTTTGGGGCATGCTTTGTTGAGATAGGTGAAATCTATGCATACCCTCCAATCTCCGTTGTGTTTTTTCACAAAGACTGGATTCGTGACCCACTTTGGGTATTTCGCTTCATGGAGGAAATCGTTGTTCAATAGCTTTTGTACCTCTTTGTTGAGTGCTTCATATCTTTTAGGATTCAGAGGTCGCCGTTTTTGCTACTTTGGCTGAACTGAAGGATCCACCTGTAATTTGTGGCATGCAATATTAAGATATATTCCTCTCATGTCACTGTTATCCCAGGTGAAAACATCGAGGTTCTCTTTAAGGAAAGCCACAATCTTGCTTCGGATGGAGGGCTACAACTCGCACCCGACTTTGAATTCCTTTGTTTAGTCATTGACACAGACTCGAACTACTTCTAGTTCTTCTACGGGTTCTCTGCCTTCGATCCTGGTTTGTGGATCTAAGGAAATGAGTTCGGATTCCCATATGTTTGCCATTTGTACCTCCAGGGAGCTGCGTTGATGGCTAACACAGGTTTTCCATTAGCATCTTTCGGCGAGCTCCCTGTTTCTTTTGACTTTACCCACACCATGGGGTGTGGGAAACTTGATAGAATAGTGATATAGGAAAACTGCTGCTCTCAGGCTGAAGAGTAGGGGCTGTCCCATCACAGCATCATAAGGGGAGAGGGTGTCGAACACCACGAACTCGAAGTTCATCTTCAACTGTCGAGGTGCTAAATCAGACTCAACTTTGAGTTTAATTGATCCTTTGGCAAAAGTCAAGGCTCCGCTTAATCCTAGGACTATATTTAGGTATGGTTGAAGAAAGTTAGCAGGGATACCCATCCATTTAAGGGTGTGGCTAAATAGGATGTTCAGAGAGCTTCCTGTATCCATCAAGACTTTGGGAATGGTTACCCCGGCTACAGGCAATGAGATTACCATAACTCCATGGTAAGGGTGTGGGTTTGCTTCCTTCTCGTCAAAAGATAGTTGCTCGTCTGTGGCTTTTCTGAGATTCTTTTCTGTTATGCCGATCTCCGAGAGATCTGCAATGATTGGTCTCTTTGGTCTGGCTTCCTCGGCTTGTGCTACTCCTCAGCATGTAGACTTGTGGCCTTGGCAGGTCAACGTTGCAGGCCCTTACAGTAGCTTGATCCCCTTGGATAATTCCAGTCCCGTAAGGGGTGGGGAATTTCACGCAATAATGATAAACTGATGTGGCAGCCTTTAGTTCGTGCAAAATGGGCCGTCCCAATATTGCATTGTAGTTGGACGGTAGATCGACCACCACAAAATCCACTAAGATTCTTCTTTGGCGAGGAGCTTCGCCTAGCTCCACACTAAGGACTATCTGACCTAGGGCTTCAATAGGATCCCCTGAAAACCCCTGTAACTTCCTTGGATATGGTTGGAGGTAGCGGACTGATATTTCCAACTGCCTCAAGGTTCGTGAGTACAGTATGTTAAACGAACTTCCATTGTCCACTAGAGTGCGGTGGACTTTTACTCCGGCAACCATCAATGTGACCACTAGGGCGTCACTCTGGTCTTGGAGGATACCTTTAGAATCTTCTTCTGTTAACCAAAACGATTCAGGGTCAATGCCGGTCCTAGGGATATGATACCAGTAGTTCGGCACGATTTTTACACTTCGGGCTTGCTTTTGCCTGGCCCTTCTGGATCCTTCAATATATTGATTTCCGCCAACCATCATTTTGATTTCGGCATGTGGAGGTGGGTTACGATTAGGGATCGCCTGTTGGGCTCGTATAGGGCCCCTTATAGCTGTGGCTGTTGAATCGCAGGTCGATCTGCTTCTTTTGGCTTGGCAACAAACTCCTATAACAGGCCTCGTTGAATTAAGGATTCAACTTCCTCTTTCAAGTCTCGGCAGTTATCAGTATCATGGCCCACCGTCCTGTAGTATCGGCGGTATCGTCCTTGGCGTTGTGCGGCCTATCCATCCTTTAGGACGATAGGTCTGCGAAATGTTTTTTTTTTGTATTGGCTTGCGTGAATACCTCTTCCAAGGAGACTCCCGGAACTTGTATGGCTGAGCCCTGGAACGTTCTCTTTCTCTCCTGTCCTTCTTTCTTTCTGGCTGAGGACTGCGGCTTGGTTTTTTTCTTTCACCACATCACTGAGGTCAATTTTGCATCTTGCTTTCTCTTGGTCAGAGGTTGCTTCTTTAGCGCTTATGTATTTCTCAACTTGGTTAAGGAACTCGTGATAAGTCCTTGGACCGTCCTCGTGTACTGACCACCAGAATCTCGTTTTGGGTCTTAGTCCTGCTAATACGGCCATGAGTGCCGCATCGTCAGATTTTTTTCCACTTCCATGGATTGTTTGTTGAACCTACTCAGATAGCTTTTGAGGGATTCACTTCTTCCCTGCTTAATGCTCACTAGACGTTCTTTGGGTATAGTCCTATAAGTATGCCATGGCTAGGTCATTCCAATCTTTTACCGACCTTTCATGTAGTCTCCTAAACCATCTTTGGGCTTTGTCCCCTAGAGTCAGGGAGAATGCCCGACACATGATAGCGTTGCTTGCCCCTTATAGTTCCATCCACGAGGTGTATTTATCAAGGTGACTGAGGGGGTCACTATTCCCTTCGTATGCGGCAATCTGGGGAATTTTCAATTTTTCAAGCAGTGGTTCTATAAGGACATCCTCGGTAAAGGGGGAATGTCGTTTGGTTTGGTAACCTTTTGTGCCACCTTTGTTTTTAGCCTCCAGTTCGGCGATGCATTTTTTTAGCGCGTTTAGTTCGGGTTCTATTTGTTCCAAATGACGTTTCAGGTCGGTTTGTCCTTACGTAGGGGCCAGCAAGTGATGGGTCCCCAATCTGTCGAACACACTTGCAGTCCTTCTCGCCTCAGGTTCCTTGCTTTTGACCTCGTCGGTTTGGCTTCTTGATGATTATCCTCTTGAAAAGTGGAGAGTCCTTTTGGTGGAGGGACGCTTTGCCTTTGTCCTTATAGGGGAATCCACCTCGGTATCTGGTGGGGACGAATGGGCTTGGCTCCTTTCCAGTCGTCCCACTGCATTTGCCAATTTTTCTAGGGCTTTCCTCATTACGATCATTTGAGGGTCCTGCTGTTGTGGAGAACTCAGTGGTATATTCGTTTCATAAGGGCATGTGTGAGATGGATTTTTGGAACTTAAGCTATGACACATAACTCTTGAATTTTTTTTTTTTTATGGAGCAAATGAAACTATTTTTCACAATTAGGGCCCTCCTTCTAGCGTCAAACTGTTGATGTCAAAATTAGCAAGGATAATTTTGAACCAATTTTAAGAAAAAAGGAGATTTATGCTTAGAAAAGATCACAAAGATGTCATTTTTGTGTGATTGTGCGATAAGTCGTTATATGAATTTTTTTTCTTGCCTTTACAAGGGTCCTATTCAACTATTTATACATAGTTTCAGTCGAAATTATATCAAATCAGCAACAGTACCGAGCTCGGAACTCGGGTCGCCGAATTCTCCTGTGATTGGTCAATGAGGTCGATGGTCATGTGTCAATGTATTACCCAGGTAATGATGACCTGTAAGGGGTTGGAGTTCGAGGACTTGGAATTGGTTGTTCCGGGCGGCGATGACATCACCTGTGGCAAGTGTCTCTGATTGATAGGGTGATGTGACAAGGGGTAATCATGATATTTTTATAAGATAACGGCGGGTAACTCCAACCTGGGAGTGTGGGCTGAACTTATATTTAACTAAGGTGGGGTTAGTAAACTGTTTTTACCAGATTGGAGTTCGGATGTCAACAAGGTTAAAGAAATTGAGTGTTAAAATGTCAAAATACCCCAAGCATGAGGTGTCTTCGTGGCAGCAATACTTGACTTTCAACCATTATATTTGGATTCATTTGTGTCTTTTAAGATATATATATATATATATATATCCTATATTAAGTGGTTAGAGAGTATACACGAGATTGATAACTTAAGGTTGAAGAAATTGAGCGTTAAAATGACAAACATCCCAAGCACGAGGTGTACACGCAAGAGGTGGTCACTTGTAGCAAAAATCTGATTTTATATCTATCGTTGCAGGTACAAATCAAGTATCCTTGGCTTATTTTAACATGCTTACAATCCCTTTCACTTGTCCTAAGATCCCAAAGTATTTTATAGAGTTAATTTCTCAACTGTTCATTTAATTTCTTACCCGATTGACACCCGATTCTCAAGCGATTTCAACAGTTCGCACCTCAATATTTATAATGTCATATGAGACATATATTATTGAGTTTTGATCATGCCACTTCATGCTTCACATTCCAAATGTGTCAATTACCTATCTAGAGTTTAAGATGACCTCGATCCACCGAATGGAAAGTTTGAACCTTTGTCGATACTAATTTTCGACCTTTTCGATTTCCATTACTTACCAAGCTAATCTTCAACATTTAGTTAACCTAATTTTCTATCATAGCTCAATGTGAAATTCACTACTTAGGTCAAGGAGTCAAAAATCATCACTATATAAAGATTTTAAAGCCTCGATGATCAAACACACGTTTTTAAGAGAGAACAATTAGGAAATTGATGCAAATGACAATGTAATTAGCATGGAATGCATGAATCATATTGGCCAAATGTAGAACATGAAGTTCGGGGTATTACCGTTTCACACAAAAAGAGGGTGTGGATTATGATGAGATTTTTTCCCCCATTGTTAAATATACAACTATAAGATGTATTATTGCTTTGATTGTGCAATTTAAGTGGAAACTTAATCAACTAAATGCAAAAACTGTATTTTTATATGGTGAATTGGATGAAGTGATCTACATGAAACAGCCTTTAGGATTTATTAAAGGAAATCCTGAAAAAATAGTGTGTTTGTCGAAAAAATCTTTGTACAGCCTAAAACAAGCTCCAAGACAATGGTATAAAATATTCGATTCATTTGTCTTGAAGCTTGGATTTAGTAGAAGCAATTATAATACATGTCTTTATTGTAAAAAAAATGGAGGTAAAAATTCTTTGTATATTGTGTTTTATGTTGATGATATGCTTCTTGCTAGTGCCAATAAATCTGAAATTGATAATATCAAATACAAATTAAAATCAGAATTTGATATGAATGACCTTGGTTCCACCAAGAAAATACCTATCATGCATATTATAAGAGATGAAAAATCTAATTCCTTGTTTTTAAGGCAACAAGAGTATGTCAATAAGATCCTTAAGAAATTTAATATGTTTGATTGTAAACCTGTGACTTTACCCATTGCAAATCACTTTATTTTAACATCTGATTCGTATCCAAAAACTGAAGATGAACTTGAAAGAATGTCTAAAATACCTTATACTAATACTATTGGTTCACTCATGTACTTAATGATTTGTACTAGACCTAATTTGGCTTTTAGTATTAGTGTTTTGAGTATATTTATGGGAATTTTGGTGAAACTCATTGGAAAGCCTTAAAGTGGTTATTGAGATACTTAAAGGGTTCATTTAACTTGGGTTTGATGTTTAAAATAGACAAAGAGAAGATAATTTTAAAGGGTTTCACAGATTCTAATTTTGCTAGAAATAGAGACAATAGAAAATCAACTTCATCTTATTTTTACATTTTGTGTGGTACTGTGATAAGTGGAAAATCTCAGTTACAAAAAATTGTTGCTCTATCTTCCACCGATACTGAATATATTGCAGCCACTGATGCCATTAAAGAAGGTATATAGCTACACGGTTTGTTGAATGAACTTGATTTTGTGGACTCTAATCCAATACTATATTCTGACAATCAAAGTACAATCCATTTGAGTAAGAATCCCGTGTTCCATGATAGAACAAAACATGTTGATGTAAAATACCATTTTATAAGTGATATTATTTTAAAGGGGTTGCTGAAAATTAATAAAATACCCACTTTATATAATCCATTTGATATGAGAACTAAGGTGATACCTTTAAATAAGTTTCAAAACTGTTTAAAGATGTTATCTATTGACTCTTTTCATTGATTGTATAGGTATAATAGAACAAATGAAATTATAAATGTTGGTAAAGCTACTGGCTGTACTATAGGCTTAAATTTGGGAAGCAAGGTGGAGATTCTTGAGAAAGTATTCCAAAATTAATTTGGAGAAAACGTGTTTCTTGCAACAGCGACTTCTTTAAGTGATGTTCCACGTGGTTGTTGATTATTGGCTGCTCCATTATCACCCGGATTGTGCTACTTGAAATGGGATTTGAGCCGTTGGATTAAATTGTGTGGCTATGATTAAAATGGATGGTCTTTGACTCATGGGCTATCCCTTTTTTGGAAGACTCTCTCTCTCTCTCCACTAGTTCTCATATTCGGCCCCTGCACCTCTCTCTCTCTTCTGTGCGAAAAACCCATTTTCTTCTTAGTGAGATTAAGGCTTGTTTCTTGGAGTAATTTCTGGAAGAAAAATCTGTTAACATCAAGAAATATTATAGATCCATATAGGCATTGTACTATTTCAGTTTTGGATGATTCAAATATGTGGGATTCGAGTTTTGCCTTTGTTTTTTGTGAGATCTTAGTGATCTCAGCCTCTTCATGTGTGTGATAGTGGCTGGTTTACTGTGTTCCTTGGTGGAATGTTACTTGCTGTGAAAGAAGCACCTGTAATTGTCATGTGAGAGAGGGCAGTTTGGTTGCTTGTGAGATCTTTGTGATCTTGGCCAATTCTAGTGTGGAATAGGGCCGGTTTTTTTGGTGTTCTTCATAAGATAAGTCTTTATGACTTATTACTTTGTAATATTTTGGAACATTATTGTATACTTGATGTCTATTTTTGGGGCTTTATAGTGCAATCGAGTTTTATCCATCTTTATGGATGCTCAATAGAGGATTAGGTGTTAGAAGTGGTCATCGAACCTCTGAGGCTTTGGTCGAAAAATTTTCTGCGTTGATTTTATTTTACTGCACTTTTATTACTATTAATATTGTGGTTTGTGAATTCATGATAATTTTGGATACTCCTCGACTTTTCACACATCGACACCATTGATCGTAGATGGTGATCGACGTTCCAGACAATTGACAACTTGAGCGTTAAGTGGTAATGCGATATACCATATATTGAATCCAGGATTTGAGCTTCCATTTTTGAATTATCAAGCAATGGATCAAATAATGAAAATGGGCCAAGTCCACTGAATTGACATCAGAGCCCAACATTAACACTACCTCAAATTATGTTTAGACTAGGGCTGGACATGGTCCGGTTCGGTTCGGTTCTAACGAGAACCGAATCGACCCGAAATTTTCGGGTATTTAGTAAGTGGAACCGTCCGGTCCAAATTTAATTACAGAACCGTTCGGGTTCGGTTCCATTCGGTTCGGTTCGGTCCGGTTCGGTTCCATTTGGTTCCATATTATAATTAAATTTTTTAATATATACAAAGTTACGTTAATTTAATTAATGATATATTTAATGTTAGCTCTTACAAAATAACGTAGTTCAATCTTATGTGTTTCACGTCTAACTTTATTGAGTTCTTCATAAATTTGATTATTAAAATCAAGAAAGAGACAGATAGCGAGCTCAAAATAATTAAGAGAGATGTTATAGAATTTTAATTCGATTTTCTCCGGTAGCAACGACACTACAGTAGAATAACAAATTTGGATAAAATTGAGGTCAATTTGATTAAGTCGATTTTGAACTGAATATTAGAAATTGGAAAATCATATTTTGGAGTTTGAACTAAATTAACTAGTTAACAAATTTATTTAGAAAAAATAAAATAATTTTACTTATTTAAAAGAAATTAATTTAAAAAATTACGGAGATTCGGTTCTTATTCGGTTCTTCGGGTCTTGGCCTGGAACCGAGAACCGAACCATACCCGTCGGTTTCTGATTCAAATACTCGTTCGGGTATTTAACTTGAGAAGAACCGTCGGGTTCGGTTCTGTTCGATTCGGGTTCGGTTCGGGAGTTTTGTCCAGCCCTAGTTTAGACACGTAAAAAAACCTTTCATTCAATTGACAAAAATAGAAACAAAAATCAACTCTTTACTCCAACAGTTCCTACTTCCTATTATGAAAAAAAATTCCACCATTTCTCTTATTAACACTTCAGCTTTAACCAGGAAATGTAAAAACTAACCAACGCTTCTGCAAAAGCCGAAGCAAATTCCTCAAAAGCGCATAACCCAAAATTTCACTATGCACAATTGGGGAACCACCTTCTTCTACCGTACAACCACGTGTCCATCACCCAGCAAGCCCCCACCATTCCATCGTGACCCGCGCGTTCTTTTATCCTCTCTGCTGTTCCCATTTGCAGGTTGCTTGAGACACGGGGGAGAGTTCAAAGGTGGGTGATTTCTGTCAATCACAGTACCCGCGTGTCAGTATTTCATTTGTCTGTATCTTCCATCTTGGAGTCTTCTATTGGCTGGTTACTTGTCGGGCTGTGAGAGAGAACCTTGAGGTTTTCTGCCTGCAACTCTGTGCCCTGGTTATGAACATGAATTTTTCTGTTGCGGATAAAACAGCAGTTTCTGAAAATAATTTATCTGCTGTTGATGGTTCAGGGGTGTTTGAACCAATTATCGATGTGGGTTTCTCCTTCTTGGTTACATTATCTGCTTGTACTGTAAAAAGTGAATAAACTGGCCTGTGGTCTGAGAATTTTGATTCACCCCTAACGTAGCACATTTGCTTTAACCCTTCACCTTTCCACAAAATCCTGTCACACCTGCCATTTATTCAAGAAAAACAAGAAACAAATATTACAAAACAACTTTTGACTTTTTTAAAATTTTGCCAAAACGAGTCCTTAGATATATCGTTTAACAAATTTAAGCAGGAAATTATGACTTTTTTAACAAGAGAATCATATTGGGTAATTGGACGGTGCTAATGAATGGAATATTAGTCAGAGTAGAATAAAATATACTTGAACATCATGTGCCCCTGTTCAAATGTCTCCTAACCCGTTCTTGGAATTTTGTCAATTTTTCAAATTCAAAGTTTCTTTCTCAAGATATTCCCACCACCAGTTTATTTGACCAAATTTGTCATAAAATTATGAAATCAAAAACATTATTCATTGAAATTTCTGTCCACAAGTAGTCCCCATTTCTACATAGTTGACTTGGAAAATTTCAATGGTAGGATACTAATATGTTTAATCATGAGTCCAAAAAGCAGTTTTAAAAGAAATTTATTAAAATTTTTAGAAAATCTTACCAGGCAGGAGTCCTACGCTTCGCTTTAGATGCAGATGTTTGAGCAACGTAATTGTCAGAATTGGCAACGTATTTATAAGTCGGGGCAAATTCTATTTTCCCTTCTTTCCAACCATCAAATATTCGACCAGCCTTTTGTTCTATCCTCAGCTGCAACATATAATAACAACTTTTTAAAGAAAATTTATCATAAAATTTTCTTTTCACATTCCAACTTTCATTTCTTGTGAGTAATATCAGTATGGAAATTCATTTACCTGATCTTTCTCTAAAAGTGCTTGCCAATCTTTAATCTTGAGTAGCTCATATGTTTCATCACAAACAGATGCAAGTCGATAGTTCAAGTCTCCTATCCAAAATACCTTGCTGGATTAATATTGAAGGAAAATTAATCAGCATAATTAATCAACATATACTTGTACTCTTTATTTAAACATTGACTAAGCTCTAAAAGTACTTACTCATGATCCAAAATGTTGTCGGGTGGAGTGGGTTTTCCTGGTATTCGACATGGATGAGAAAATCTTGTTCTCTTCAAAATTTCCATAACATCCAAATTTCTTCTAATTTCATCGCCCTTTTTCTCTCCCGAGGTCAAGTGAGTGCACACAAAGCAAATCGTTGTTTGATACAATGTCATGCTGATAGATATCGATCCCTGAAATTCCATAAATAAAACAATTCACGTGTAAAAAATATTAGTTCTCAATTATATCGAAATATTTCATCAAACTAAAACGTCGTATAGTTATACCTTATTTCCGAGGTATCCCATAATGCCTCTTCCAACACAAGAAACCTTCAGGGAGCTAATCTGCTGACACAAGTCCTCACGAACCCATACACACTGGAAGATCCCAACCATTTGTTTACTGGCAACGAGTCGATATTGATTTTGTACCATACCAGGTGTAGCTGGCTCACTTGGTGGACTAGACGAACCTTCTTCACTAGAATATGAACTTGATCTCAAACTCAAAAATCTTTCAAAAACATCATGATCAAGCTCATCTTCTAATGACATCAAATCTGAAAAGCTGACTCTTGAATTCGGAGTCATTTGTTGTTGATCGTTTGAGCCCGGAGACTGTTTCAGCATAGAACTAACAGTATTACTGTGACTGGAATTGTTCGGCTCACCATTTAGAGCCTGTCTGATCAACGAAAGCCACTTTGCTGCAGGAGCACAATCCTCTGGGCCAAGTACGTTCCCTGCATTCAAAGGTACTATCTCCTGGAATCTGTTTCATAAACAAGAAGAGATAAGACTTGTTAGTTTCATAAATACAATTTCACCGAGCTTCTAAATTTAGAAGAAAAGGGGGAATCGACATACCCGAGTACGTATATATCAGCTTTTGTTGTAGTGCCTAACCAATCTTCCATGTTCAATCCATCATGTGGAGGCTTGCCTCCTACATTCCATGTTCCCAAGAACATCCTACAATTAAAATTATCGCGTATGATTATAAACCGAATTTTTCACTTACAAAGGTTGTTGATTAACAGTAGAAAAGATATGCTTGAAAAGATTATTAATTAAAAACTATTCGCTACAACAATATCAAGTTTAATATAAAAAATTTCATAATTGAAGCACAAATAGACCCCAAAGCATAATTTGTAATTTAAAATACAAGCTAAAAATTTGAGAAAGGCTAAGCCCCTATAGAATAGTCTAGCGATGACATCAAGGCCACATGATTTGAAGCTAAACATGGAAAAAGTTGTAGCTCAATGATTTAGGCAACTAGTATAGAACCTTTTTTATTGTTGATCTACTAAAAGTAAACCCCCACCCCACCCGTGAGTAAGTGAATTTCATTGTACTGGACAATATTAATAAAGAAAGAATAAACATGTAATTATTCTTGCCTCACCTGAGGATGTGGTCGACGCTATTGTTGATAGGTGATGGTGCGGACTGAAGGTCGAATCCTGGCCGATTGATTTTGTTACTTGCCCCCATCAACCAATCCACTGGTTACATAAATCAGATTAAGACGTGATTAGGTAAACAATAAAGCTAAAAGCAAAATCAATCAGCCTAATCAACAACAATAAGCTAGCATCTACATCCACGTGGCAAATAAGTGCCAGAAAAATATTTCCGTTACTGTTGATATATTGCAGTTAGAATTTTAAAAAAAAGAAAAAAAAAAGGCATTTTGAATCATAATAATTCAAAAATAAATAAATCTGAGGCAAACGACGCTTACCAGATAATTCTTCTGGTACGACGACGGAGCGTGCCTCGTCGGAGCAACTTTTCCTTCTTTCGCTCATATATGAAAAAGCTGATTTCAAAAGTTGATGTAATATTAACAGGTGATCTAAATAAAATATATAAAAAATATGAAATAGTAAAAATTGTGAAGAAAATCTACCTTTCGTTCTATAGTCTGAATGATATTCTTCTGCGCCACTGTTCATGTTCAACCATTTTCTGGCCACCACTTTTGGCCATGAAGCCTGCAAAAAATAAAACTATTAATACAGAATAACAAATTAAATCTTATTCTAAACAAATTTCTATTAAAAATTCTGTACATCTAGATCCTTAATACCTTAGATATTTTTTCGTCTGTTCTCATTGATTTGCTACACGAATGGAGCTGAAAGAAAGCAGTCGACTTCCGTTAGCAAGAATTAAATCGAAGTGAGAAATACTTGTGAATTTTTCTATAATGGGTGAAAGTTTAAGCAAGAAAAACAAGACGGCCGGTTTCCATTTAATCATCTATTGATATATAAAAAAATGTTTGATATCGACATTTAAGGAGAGTTAATACATGTCAACCATTAATTGTTCAAAAAGGTATAATATAAAGAAGTGATAAATGGAGAGTTCAACTGGGAATATAAAAAAATACCATTTGCAGGAGAAACGGAGACAGGAAGGAAGATCGAACACGTTAAGAAATAAACCAAAAAGGAAAATTTTGTGTATATATACCACTTGTAGTATAATAAAAATTGAATAAGTTCATGCAAGTATATTAATAAAGGGTAAACGGGAAAAATATATATTATAAGAGAGACGCCAGGGAGTTCCTTTTTCTTGAAGAATAGTGTAAACTTTACAGTGAAAAGACAGCTTGGAGAAGATGAACTAATAATGGAAAAAATGGCAAAGCATATACGCTTTTGGGTATAAACCAGATTCTTCAAAAGTTACCTTTCGAAGTTTTTATTTAACTCAATATCTGTCGGTGAAACCTTTCGTCAACTATGAAAATTGATTAAAAAATTTTGTGGGTTTTGTATAAAGAGTTGATAAGCTCCAATAAATGCATAATATTGAGGTGGGGATGGCAAAATGGGATAGTGCATAATTGGAGAATGCAATAAATGACAATATTGCAGATTGTAGATGAAATCAAGGCAATGAAACAGATAAATTTGAACAAGAAAAGGGCTCAAAAAACATGAAAAAATTCCAATAAACTTACATGAATGAATGGACAAAGTTAAGACAGATGTGGTACTTGAGATTCTCAAGAAAAAGAGGTCTTTTCTTTAGCCTTCTTTGTTGGCCTTTCCTCTTTTTGAGTCTGCTTATTGGTTGGTGGTGAACAGGAGGCACCGGGTATTGTGCCTTTGTGGGCGTTCCTCGGAAAAACCAAAAGTGTCAGTTATGTGAGAGAGAATTGAAATTGAAGTACAAGAAGTTAATCTAGGTGATTTTATAGGGGACTGAAAAAGTGAATTTTTAATAAGTACGTGTAGAGATTTTACTGGTCTAATGTTATACTATTCAAAGTCCACTGCAGAGGGTATTGTACCATGTGTTAAACTAAAAAGTTTGTGACTGATGCCATAAATTGACCGCCGGAGAAGATGGCCACTTGGTGCTAAAGATTTCAATTTTATCAAATTTCCTTATTCTTTTGCTTTTTAATTTTTTTCCCCAAAAGCTTCACATAGGGAGATTCTGATGTAGCGCATGTTTAGTTTCGATTAAAATTTTATTATATTTTATTAAAAATTAATGAAATATATAATTAAAAAATTAATAAAAATTGTGAATCTTATAAAATATGTTGTTAAAAATAAATTTGTGAAAGAATAGTTTTAAAAAGGGGGACCAAACAAGGGTTTGGATTTAAATATTCGTGGCCAGAAAAATATCAAGAATGATTAACAGATACATAAAATGATTGTGATTGAGATCATAATATTAACATGACTTTTGGATTAAATAAGACTATATTTACAAGAAACGAGCACATAAGTGAGTTGGCTAAATGTACTTATTGAAAATAAATTATGTAAGAACCTATTGCAATGATTTAATCACATTCAATCAAAGTATTGGTAACTTAAAATCACATGGAATGAAGTAATTAAATTATATAAACATGTGTAATTTGATTTCGAAGTTGAATTTTTATAAGTAGAATAAGCCATTGTTTGATAGTGATTAAAATCATATTCTTTTGTAAATTTTAATCGAAAATAATGAAATGTGTGGTTGGAAAGTTGTGTAACTCATAAATTATGTGGTTAAAATTAATTGTTGATTTTGACTTAGATTAAAATCTATATACATTATACATTATAAAATATGTATATGATGCATCACCTTGTATAGGTTTTAGCATTTGAAATGATTTGCAAAAAAAACGTAGGAACTTGATGACTAAATCGATATAATAAATGCAAAAATGCTTTAAAACAAGACCTTAAGAACATGTTTTACTTTAATCATGTTTAATATTATTAGTATATTTATATTTTGAAATATTTTCACAATTCTACCCATTTCGTATCCCACAAAAATCATGCAAGTCGTGTCACCAGCTGCTTTCTTACAAGTCATTTCATTGTTACTGTCAATTTTGGCATAAATTAATGAATTAAACTGGTTGTACATTGATTTTGTACAACTAGTTTGACATATATATGTACATTGAAACTCAAATCAAGTCGAAATAGTTGTACAAAATGGATATACATGTTGCAGAATTGTAAATTACTACCCTCAAATATGTAAAATGACAATTATTTTTTTTTAAAATAAAAAATTTGGAAGGAATTATAATAGAGATTTTTTTTGAAATTTCCAAAAATTATTATAAAAAAACTAAAACACTTCTAAATTGAGATCATGTAAAAAAATCTTCTGAAAAAAGGCTTTGAGTTTCATGCATACAAAAGAATATATGGATCAATAATCTTGAACTCATTGTTCAAGTAGTAAATCGGTCTTCAACTTAGAAATGGAAGTTGATCTTTAATCTTTGCATGATCAATAATAATAAAGAAAAATACGAGATTAAACTACTAATTATCTAAAGAATAAAGATCTGCTGACGTTAAATCAAGATTGTACCCAATTTATTCATAGGATCATAATAAAAAATCAATTGTTTTCTATTAGCCAACACATAGTGTTGCTAAATGGGGATTAGCTTCATCATCCGATTCAAATATCTACAAAGGACACATGTCGATGTGGTAACATGTTGTACGTTTTTTCTAATATAAATTACTCCGAAAGTGGTTTGAATTTAAAAGAGTGAAAATGAACTAAGTAAATTGACCATTTATTATAAAGGTGGCAGACTTACAGTGTTATAAATTTTCAAAATTTACATGATAATGATTAAATTAATAAATCCCTCATTAGTTTGGTAATTAAGCACTCGAAGATCTGTACACAGCCAATTGAGCCAAATATTAGTCCACGCGTAATTTGATTTCGCATTCAAAGGAATTACCCGAAGAAGAGAAATACGTACTCGGGATTTAATTTATGAAAAATTTACGTATTTGTCAACTAATCGACAAGTGTAACAAAGTTAGTTTTATCAATAATAAACTTGAAGTCAGCTGTAATAAATGCATGCATTTGGATAGATTTCTATTATCTCTGTCGCATTTTGTTCACCTAATACTGAGAATGTGTTTTAAATTTTTAATATTTAATCATGCAAAAGAACATTCTTAGCAATTAAATCAATAAATAATATTAAGTATATCTTTATATTAAGGCCCACAACTTTAATCTAATAATTTTTTTTTTTTTTTTTATCAAATATGTTCTAAATTTAATGAATTCGCGTTATGTTGTTAAGATTATTTTGCTCACTGCCTGATTTTCATTGTCTCATGCAACTGTCTCTCGGCGCAGAATGTATATTAGCAAACAACATATCTACATTTACCATTGAAGTAAAATTCTACACCTAATAGAATAATTTGTAGGAAAAATAGAGGAGTATAATCACCTTTTTTTTTCTTTTTTTCTTTTTTATCGTGTAAACTAATAAGAGTAATATCTTACATCAATTAAAAATTAAATGATCAGACAAAATATAAAAGGTTCGTGCTAGTCCTACTTGATTTTTCTAAAAATTAAATTTTTAACAATGTTGTAATAAAAATTTAAGAAATATGTGGTTGAAAACAAGATAAAATTTGTGGGTTCGATGAAATATGAGGGTAAAACTAATTATTATTTTGACTTAAATTTTTATCAACTTGTTATTAAACCAAAGAGGAGCTTAATAAAATATTGACCTTTTATGATTTTACTTCAAGTCTTAATACATTGCATGGAATTCATTAATTGTATATAATATTTGGATATGGTCATTCATAAGAAAATGCTATAATTAATATTATGAATATGTGCAAGATTGAAAATGTGTAACATTTGAGAGAAGCCACATTACTCTAAGCACTTGAATTAAAAGTTATTAATAGCTAAATGACATTAACTCAAAAAGGCCTGACTAACGGACTTTCAAAATTATTCTTGCTCTAAACTTTGCTCTATGCATTTCCATAGGGGTTTCAGTTAAACAATAATAGTCTTTCTTCTTATTTTCTGTTTTTCTTTCCTTTCAATCTGGTTCTGTCCTAGAGAGAACAAGGACAATTTATTCTTTCATAACTTCCCTTTTCAACAATTTTTATCCAGTTTTACAGTAGTTGTACCGTTAATGTGAACGACGAATTCTTTAAATTTACACTAAATCTTTCACAACCATTCAATTATTATCACATTTCCTTATCGATAGATACATGTATATATATTCTCGTAGACCAGACATAAATTTTAATAAGGAAATTGGGAGGAAAATAGTGAGAACTTTCGGCAACTAAGACAAATAAATACAATAAAATTGACCATTATTTTCGTGAAAATAATTTTAAAATCATTTTCAATAATGCATGGTCTAATCAGTAGAGTGCATGGCATTATTTATTTGTCCTGTGCCTTAATTTCTTTGGCTTCATACCCAGTAACATGCTTAAGACCGGCACGTTCTTATGTGGGGCCGGCTCAAAATTAGACCCTCTTTAGTCTTTAGTGCGTGCATTATGTAAAGTGGGAACTCTTATTTCCATTTTAATGAAAAAATGCTTCTTATATTAGGTGATGACTTGAGGGATTCTTTCGCTTGTGTTGTTTCTTGGTGTTTTATCTTGTTTTCTGCTTTTAGTTTTATGTTATGATTCTGAAAGGTGATGAGATGTTGTCGTAATCCTTTAAGTCGAATGTTTGGAGAAGACTATGATAAATTAGTTGAACAAACATCCTATCTTGGGTAATCGAACTCACTAACACACTTATTTTGTAGATTTTTTTTTATGTTTTCAGGTTTTTGACTTTAATGAGGTTGTTGATGTCAAAAAATGATGGTTCGCTTTGTAATCAATTTTTATTGATTCGAAGTAAATGAAGTGGTTTTTTTTTTTTTTTAACGAGGTATCCCAACTTGCGCCAGACTATATCCTCGTCCCTGAACCTCCGGTCCCTCAGCAGCTCAGGAAGGTAAATCGCGGGATGTGCCCTTGTTGGTTCCCAAGTTCCCACATGACTTTTACTCCTTCCCCAAAGGGAGCCTCTTCACTGCCTTACAGCAACTTGCCTTCCAAGATAAATCTTGCCTTCCAAGTTGTGCCTTCCAGGAATCGAACTCCCCACGCTTGGTTCCAGAGCCCCCCAATGTGATTGTTCTGCCAACTTGGATGTGCCCCGGGGAGCAAATGAAGTGTTATAATGCTGGATCATTGCTATTGTTCAAAATTTCCCAATTTTTCATCCACTACTCTTCCTTTTATATAGGAAAGTGGCTGAAACTAGTCACATCACCATCAATATTCCAACGTAGTACATTGTCCCCCCCCCCCCCCCCCCCCCCCGCCGCGG
>NW_019263695.1:166215-190031 GCF_002742605.1 Olea europaea var. sylvestris | reverse complement strand
GTAGATGGGATCATGAAAAAGCGTAGGCTTGTGCCGTAATCCATCTTGACACCATTTAGATTGGTTTGTCTAGGTGGCACCACCATCAAGAGATGATACTACTTCTTTAATGTCATAATTATAATTTTTTTTCTCCTCATGCCCTTATAACGTCTTTTGCTTACTACTTGAATCAAAAAACTTAACATAGAATTGCACTAGAGAAAATTAATCTTAAAAACTTTTGTCAATTGTACCAAAACACAGCCAAATATTCTCCATATAACATTTTTTTTTAAGTATTGCATAACAAATACGTCCTTAATTAGATAAATAATTTTTTTGGAAGAGTTCCACGAACTTACAAGTGTAAATGCTTCAAATTGTTGTAATGAGGGGTAGTATAAGGATATTAATAGATCTTTGACTCTTATTGAAAGAGTTTGTGGATCCCTTCTATCGCTATATTTGGTGTCAGGATTCTTTGGCTCTTTGCCTCATCTCATGAGACCAGACTCTTCATTTGTGCCAATTGACATGCCATCGCCCTTGCTAGGTCTTTTCGAGTCTCGTGACAAATCAACGAGACCGGGTTATATCTTCAGACATGCTCAAAGAGGTTTAAGGTAGGGTTAGAGATTCGTTAGTTATTTCGATGATAGGAACGTCAAGGCTTTCCGAGGTTATCAACAAATTAGGCGACCCAAGCTCTTGAATCATTTAGACGATCCTCCTATTTGAACAAAACGACATGGGCTATGACTCGCACATGTGATCCTATGTGGCATCCATGCAAGCTCCACATGAAGAGGTGGTCCTACTCTATGTGAGCTTTACATGTGGGAGGCGTAACAGTTACAAACCAATTTACAGCTCTTTTAAAGGTATGGACCACGGGTGCAATTCTCCATAACTTATAGGAAAAAATGTTGACTAATTATATATCTATTAAAGTGCTTGAGCCCATAAAACTCATCAGGATAAGCGATATTATTGAACAAAACAAAGCAGCAAACGATGAAACCAAAGATGGATAAAGCCACTAAACTATAAGATAAGTGAGCCTCCCCATATCATACAAGAGCGCGTCGAGCCCATGCGAAAAGTTTGATTAAGATATGTAGATTCCACCAAGTATACGGATGGAACCAAGCCATACACATCCTCCGATTATATCTTCTAAATTGTCCATACTAACAATCTATCCTCCCTCTCCAAAGAGAGGTTTTAGTAAATAATCAAAAATAATACTTGGGCTAAGGGTCAAGTTGGTAATTTTTCTTACATCCCCCCTCCTGGAATTTTTGAAATTATCTCTCATCACCTCACTCAATTCTACATTGGAAACTCTGAGTCGAGAAGCTGCAAGCGAGTGAAGAAGCACTTCTTGTAATCAAAACAAAAACCTTTTGCATCAGCAAAGACTTGTTTTGGATCAAGCTGCTAGACTGAAGCAGCCAGCATATTGTGGGATGAATGTCACTTTCCGATTTAAGTTCATTCAGACCCTACTAACGTTCAACAAAATCAATCACATATGTGGTTAAAATTAATTGTTGACATTAGCTTTCATAAAAATTTAAATTAAAATTTGTGTCAACCAAGGGCTAAGTTTACGACAAACTGGAGTGAGCTCTTATAACGGGCTTGTTTGTATTTATCTATTTAAATGACTTCACATGCAATGAATTTGGATAAGTTTCAGTTAGGGCTTCTATTTCTTAAAACTCAAATTTTCCAAATTTAGATTTTAACCATATATTTCACGAAATGTACAAATTTTATCAACTTTTTAACAATACATTTCATCAGTTTTAACAAAATTTACCAAACTTCTAATCTTATCCATTCCAAACAAGGGCTGAATCTTACCAACCCATTGTACTTAACTTTATTTGATGCTACTAAAACCCTGATGACCGGATTAAGATCAATTTAAATTTATTTAAGGTTTAGCGTAAATAAAATTCATTTTTAAATTAATTTCGAGGGTTTATCTTCCTTGTTGATCAAATTAAAATAATATGCTTTATGAGATGTATATAGATCGAATTGTTATTTCACCATGGCATGAATAATGTAAAAAGGTTAATTGAATTGAAATACGTAGATGTATTTATTTATAAAAGATTACTTACAAGTAAATAAGTAATTTGAAAATAATTATTCTTTTCATTAATTAAGTTAAAAATAGATAAGTTACTTATATTAAAGTTACTTTAAAAGTAACTCTTTTTTCTTGAAGTAAAAGAGAAATAAGTTGTACGAACATACAGTAAACAAATAAATGATTAACGAGTTTAATCGCGGGATTATATTAGCAAGAAAGTATCTTAATTAGGTGTAGTTTTTTTAGAACTTTACAAAAGATAAAAAGAAAAGAACGTTGTGCTTTATGATGACATAAGCTAAATTGAGGTTAATTAGTGAGGGCTGATGAACCAAAGCTCGTGTTGACCAAATCTTGAGGCTCCACTCATTTAGAAGATTGCATAAATCATGCCTAATATTAACTACCCCATTAATCCATTAAAAGTTATTATAATTACTTTAATTAGATTATATTCAATTAAATCCACCCTAGATAACCATTAAATTAAAAAACCAATGTAGGTGCAGTGATTTATTTCACAGGTAAGTTTTTTATTCAATTTAGAGATAACTTAGATCATAAAAATATTCGTATATTAATATTTCATCATGTAATGGAATCTACACGTCTTTCATGACTTCTTCAAATTACAGATTTATTCATCCATTTTTAACTTAAATTTAATAGAATATATTTAAAAATAATCGATAAATTACTTTTTCTAACCAAATTTAAAGCATAATAGATAACAAAAATTTTAACTTAATTTTCTTTGTTAATACTTAATACTCTTCAAATGTGCTTGGTATGTAGCACCACTAATATTTAGCATTAGCTTACATGACAATACAAAAACAATAAATGAAGAGTAAAATATCGTTCAGATTTGTCATTCGATATTATTATATTGTCACGTAGATTGGTGCTAGTACCAATATTCTACATGATATTACTCGTGATAGAATAGACAAAACGATGAACAAATAATTACCTTATTTTTTATTAATCACGTCGAGTCTTATACACTAACGTGTCGATAAATATTTTTGGATCCAAGCTAATTATCAGGGTTTTGTCATTTTGTGTCTTCTGGTACGCACTCAATATAGAAAAAAAGAAAAACTACTGTTAATTAATTAAGATATTGAATTGATTAATTATCTTTTACTAAAGTAATCTTTTGCGATCCGATTAAAGCCAAAGAATAATGAACAGGTGTCCACATTAGTTCATTCCAAATTGACATCGTCAATATCCTATTACATTTATTTAATAATTTTCTATTTAATGCCCCTATAAATAAAATTGTACCATGCTCCTTTGCTTGGAAACATGAACATCATTGGTTAGATAATAAATAATATGTTGATGCAATAACTCGTTCATTACAAGCATATAAGAGGCAAAATAATATATCGGATAAAGACAATAGGTATTATACTCAGGACATTAAATAAAATAAAGAGGCTACGTTCTTGACTCTTGCAATCATCTAAAACATCGTTTTCAGGGTTTGTTCTTTCTCTCTTTTTATTAAAAAAAATTAAACAAAAAACGAAAAAGGGGGGTGAGAGAGAGAGAGAGAGAGAGAGAGAGGATCAAAGAATTTCATTACTTCCTTAAAAGAAAGTTTGAACCAAGATTTGAGAATTGAAGTTATGTTGTGAAAAAATAATCTATGGATATTAAGGAAATTATTTTTGTATTGAGTCAATACTGTACTTTTTGGTTGACACACATGAAAACATGGACTTGTATAATTTATATAATTCATTAATTATGTTTTGGAGTGTTTTTTGTTCAATTTAAATTTCTAATCAGACTCACATTAGCAGTTTTGTGCATTAATTCTCACAAAGAAATTAGTTAAAAGTATTTTCTGGTTTTAATCGCTTTTAGAGAAAGTTAATTCAACGTGACTTTTGTAAAAAATTCTTTAGGAAGAGAACTTCTTTAGAAAATAGTTTTCAAACACTAGTTATAAATGGTCGCTCTGAAAAGTCTTCTACAAGGAACATAAACTCTGTTAAATGGGCTCTGTCGTATTTTTGTGTGCACGAATTTACATCTATTGATTTAGGTCAATTTGATCGTGAACTTGAGAAAAATAAATAATCATCGCGTCGAAATTTGTCAAGGAAGACCTTTTTAACAATTGTATATTTGACATTTTTGTGCTTTAGTAAGAAAGATACATCTTGTAGCAAAATTTTATTTCAATTCTGGAATGAATTTCATCAAAATTGATAACTTAGTGTACAGTCCCTTCAAACTTGACAGTTCGTTGTACAATCCCCTCACAAGAAAGGGGACAGCATCTAATAAAAAAATTGCTTTACACGAGCTCTCAAGCTCGATGAACGTGTAGCAAAACCCTTTTGGAGTAGTGCTATTTGAACTAGTAAAATGTAATTGGGATGTGATATTCTTAATAATGATGATACTAATTAATCTTGGAAACAATAATAAATAAAAGGCAGATCTAGTTTGCGTACAGATTGACTTTAACTGGGACTTTTATGAAAGTAAAACTCACTCATTGTCTTGTAGAGATTTTGTTAGAATAAATTTTATGAGAGTTGAATTTTTTTTTGGAGAATTTATAGTTAAAAATTAGGAAAAAATTATGGATTCACGGACAAAATTATTTTATTGTAAGAATGTGTGATTGAAAATTAATTTGAAAAAAAAAATGAGCTTTAGAAAATGAATACCAAACGAGGACTACATTTTCTACTTAAATTAGACAAAACAGGTTACAATTGTTGATTTAAGAATAGAGGCCACAAGACTCCAATGATAACGATGGATGAAATCTTGCAAGTGCATGGTATCGTAGATAAATTGTATATTGATGAATAAAGTATCATTCTACGTAGACTAGTACCAATCTAGTTATAATTAATGATAATTCTAATTGAATAGCCTTTGTGAATTTATACTAATTATCTAACTAAAATAATTATTAAGAAGGCTTTTTAAACTTGATTAAATATGCATTAAGACTTTGAATCTCCCTTATGAATCCATTTTAATACAATTCAATACAGTGTCAATATTTATTAATTGTTGTTGTTCAATTTCGTAATATATTTAGCCCCTATTTGAAGAGCTTTTTTTCAAAACTATTTATTCTACATGCTCATTTGCAATCACATTTACACAACAAAATATTTTACGCGTAAACCCAAAATTTTTCCTAATTTTTATTTTAAATATAAATTTTCACAAAAATCATTATTCAAAACATTATTTTTTTCAAATAAGGACACTCAAACAAGGGCTTAATAATCTTTATCTAGTAGAATTAAATATATCATCTTATGTGACATTTCTATATTTTCTTGATAAATGCGAACATGAAAAGCATGCGTTAAAATATTAGAACATCTATCGAAATCATGTAACGCATAACTGTATATTCTATCCTCTTATGGATCTCACAACAATTGTCATAACATGTTATCTTTCTTATTATTTATATCGATAACAATAAAAATCACACATCAATCCAATTATTAATCAAGTAATTAAAAAACATTAAACTCCATAATAATCATCCAAGGTAAACACATATTGAGAGTCAAAATATAAAAATTTATATTATAACTTCGTGACAAAGAGTTATCTATGTTTTAGTGACTGAAAATTTAGTCTAACATTATAAAGTTATAAAAGTTCATGTTTGTTTTATAAGATATGTATGCTGTTTTAAATGGCTGTTTTAGATGGCTGTTTTACTTTCAATAACTTTAATCCTACTCAGTACTCTCCTTAGTTTTCTATAAATCTTTCTTAAGAATCATATATAAACCCCTTTTTTTTCATTTAAATTTTCACCACCTATGACATATAAACTTGAGAAGGAAGAAAAAATACATGATATTAGAACTTACAGGTATAAGAGACAATAGATTAACTTACCAAGTAAAATATAGTATAGATATTTGTGGTTAATTTGAGGAAGATAATATAGTCGGAACCTGGAGTAAAGACTTAATTGAAATTTTAGAAATATTTAAAACTCTTAAATATTTACCTTTTGAATTAAGAGAAAACATAGTAAAAAGAGTCTTAGTAGATGAATACAGACATATTTTTATAACAGAGCATATTGATTACGACTTAGAACTCTGGATATCAATAGAAAGTTTGAATTTTTAGATTTAGAAATTGTGAGAAATACTAATAAAAAAGTACAAACAGTTGATAATAATATAATCAAGTGTAATCTAGACAATAAGCATAAATTACATAGTTTATTTTCAGAAGAACCAAGTCAGAACTGTATAGTAGACTTAATCATAAATTTATCAAGAAATTTAGAATTAGAAAATAAAAAGCAAAATAGTTATTTAGAAATTATAAAAGAAAGTATTATAGTTAAAGATCAATAGATTAAAAATATAAAAGAATCTTTAGATTATATTAAAAATCAAAATTCAAGTATTTTAGAAAAACTTGTTAAATTAGAAAAAATACAATCTAAGGCAGGCTTAACAGAAATAAAAAGAATTTTAGATTATAATAGATCTAAAGAAATAGAAATAGGAACTACATCAAGTGTAAAAAAAGACTTAAAATCATTAACAAATACTTTAGAAAAACTAAGTTTTAAAGAAACAGGAAAAGAAAAGGTAATTAGGAAATTACCTAAAGAATACAAATTTCCAAGATGAATACTAATCCTTTCCTAGGAAGGTCTAGAACTATAAATGAAGAAGCATCTACATCCAGACATAATACTTCAAGTATAAGCAGAAATATAATAGAAAGAGTTTTAAATAGACCAGTACAATATAACCAAAATATAGAAGAAAGCATAGATCCTCAACAAGATTATCAAAGATTTCAGACTAATGGATTAAGAATCCTTAACCCAGAAATATTATATAATAGAGAAATATATGAAACAAGAACACAATTCTTCAGACATAGTAAAGAAGTATCTGTTCAGTGTATAGGAAATCAGGTAAGAAAATTAAATTTAATATCGGAAGATTCTAAAAGAGAATTAAAAAAGAAAAGTTTTAGATTTATGCATTTAGGACTAATAGTTATAGGGATAAAAGGATTAATGAGAAAAAATCTAGGATGTAAAGTGTTAGTAACCATATATGATGAAAGAATTAATAATATAGATAAAAGTATGATCGCAAGTACAGAAGTAGATATGAATAATAATAATGGTATAATCTACTGTAACCCAGATTTTTTATTAACTATTAAAGACTTTTCAGATAAAATTAAAATAGGAATTCAAACAAAAGGATACGAACAGGTAGAAAGTGGAGATAACTTATTAATTAGTATAGGATTTTTAGGAAGATGTTCAAATAACTCTCACACAAAATATAAAATCTATATAGATAAAGTAGTAAATTTAATGAGTAGTAAAGGAATTAATATGGTTAAACCTAAGGAATACTCATCAGAACAATTAGCAGGGTTAGAATGGGATATGGATAAATTCTTAGAAAATCAAGAAACAATTATAGAACCACAAGAAGCATTAACTTATAAAGATATTCATGGAAGAACTAGTCTAAGATTTTTAGATTATAATCAAGTACAAAGACAAAATGATTTTGAAGAAGAAACTAATCCTGAGGAAGAACAAAATGAATCATTTCAAAATCAAGTTCATCTAGAATTAATAGATGAAGAACATGATAGAATAATTTATCCAAAAAAATTAGGAATGAAACTAGATAATAAAAAATTATTAGAATTAGAAGATCAAATGTATATTGATAAGATGATTACAGAACCTGAATACTTATATTATGATCAAGAACAAAATATAAGAATAGGAATTATTAAAGAAGATAATGACTCAGATAATTCATATTTTAGTTATATAAAAGAACTTATGGAAGACTCAAATACATATAGAACTTTTAGTTATACTCCTTTTAATAGAACAGTTAAACATGAAACAATGGTATATAGTGGAGGATTTCCCCCAAAAGGAGCTTATCCTTTATATAATAATACAGAAGGAAAATATATAGCAAAAGGAAGTGAAAGACCCTTAGAAAAGAAAATAGAGTTTCAATCAGACCATAAAGCACAGATTTTAAATATTGCAGCACATGACCCACAGACATGGAATAATGTTATAGATGTATGGAAGAATACTATAATAGGACATTATATTAGAAATTTTCAAGAAATGTAAGCTTTAGATATGTATAGATATCTAGAAACATTCTTAGGAGAAAGTGTAAAAGTTATGTGGGAAGCATTTAAACTAAAAAAGAAACAAGAATTTGAACAATTAGTTAGTATGGGAAGTAATCCTTATAATTTTGTTAATAAAATACAAATATTAATAACAGGAGCAGATCCAAATTCAGGACATATGAGCATACAAAGAAAAGTTATGAGAGATTTAGAACAACTTAGTCTTTATAAATGGACTAAGGGAAGATATGTTAAGAATTTTTTAAATAAATATCATTATTTGACTTCAATATCAGGAAATACGTTTAATCAAGAAATAGGAAATAAATTATTTCATAAATTACCAGGACCATTAGGATTAGAAATCACATATAAATGAAACAATTTATCAGCAGTAAAAGAAGAAACAGAAAAACTATAGAGCATAGGACAAAGAATACAACATGTAATAAGATGCTTAGAAGATAAATGTGTAGAATTACAAATTCAAAAACAACTTAAAAAGACAGACTATAAATTTTGTAAAGATATTTTTACCCCCACAGACTTATGGTGCCTCTAGTTCAAGAAAAAAGTATAGTAATAAAGAAAGAAGGAATAAAAAATCCTTTAAGAAAAGATATTTTCTTAGAAAATCTAATAAAAGAAAACCATATTTAGATGAAAAAAGACGTGTTAGAAAATTTAAGCCAGAAAGAACCTATAAAAATAGGCTCAGTTGTTATGTTTGTAATAGTAATGAACATTTATCTAAGACTTGTCCAAAAAGAATAAATAATTATGATAAGAAGAGTACACTAATAGAATGTACTAATGAAGATTTAATACAATTAGATGAATATATTTCAGATAAAGAATCTATTTATAATATTATATCAATAGAAGATAAAGATTTAGAAGAAAATAAAAAATCTGATTATGAAATAATAGATGAATTTTCTAATATAAAATTACAAGAAGAATCAGAATCAGAAGAAGAATTAAACTTAATGAACAGTATAAATATAGAATGTTTACATAATTGGCAAAAATATAAAGGAGCAGATAATATAGCTTGTTATTTATGTAACTGGTATCCAGTCAGTAAACTTAGAGCTAAATATTTAGAATGTTATAAAGAAGCATGTATAAAATGTTTAGAAGAAAAAAATCTTATAGAAAAAGAGGAAGTTAATCCAAAAATCTTAAAAGAAAAAATTGAAATATCAGAAATAAAAATTCTTAGGAAAAGAATTGAAAGTTTAGAAGAAATGCAAAAATTTATAATAAATAAGATAGAAATGTTAGAATATAATAATAAAGGAAAAACAATAGAAATAGAAAAACATAGTCAAGGTATAGAATATAAAGAAAAAGAATATGTTCAAGCAATATGTAATCCAGAAAAACTTAAAAGTATCAAGGTAAAATGTTATATAAGAATAGGACAATATGAAATAAAATGTTTAGGATTAATAGATTCAGGATGTAGTAATTGCATAATTAATAAGAAATTAATTTTAGAAAAATATATAATATACTCAGAAAAACCCATAGAAGCACAACAAATGGATAGAGAACTTTATACTTATAAAGAATTATTACAATCAAATAGTAAGATTAGTTTTGAGACAAACTGTGGTAGAAGTATGGAATATACCTTACCAAAAGAATCAGTTTGGGTTAGACCTTTAAATATTAAAGACACAGACTTTATAATAGGATTAAATTTTTTATTAAAAGATAATGGAAGTGTCACAATTACTAAAGACTTTCTACATTTACAGAAACATACATTATTTACACTAACACAGACTACCCATTTTCCATCAGAGTGCATAGAGAAGTATGGTGGAAATAGTAGTAATAATAAAAATAATAACAATTGTAAGTGCGAAAAAGAAAGAGAATGTCAATTAATAGAAGAAGACAATATAGAGGATAAATTTAAAGAGAATGAATTAGATAATTTAGAAAATATAGACTTTGGAACTATAGAATTAATAGACAATGAAAAAATTAGTGATATGTTAATAATAGAACAAGAAATAGAACACTTAATATCTAGATTAGAAAAGATGGAAATAATAGGAGAAAATGTTTTAAAATACTGGGAGAAAGATAAAATATTATGTGAATTAAAAATCAAAAATCCAGAATATATAATTAAAACCAAGAATATTGAAGCTACTAACATAGACTTAGAAGATTTCAAAGCACATATAAAAGAACTCTTAGAATTAGGAGTTATAAGAAAATCAGATAATCCTCATAGATCAGCAGCCTTTATAGTCAGAAAACATTCAGAAATTGTTAGAGGAAAGAGTAGAATGGTTATTAATTATAAAAGATTTAATGATAATACTATAGATGATGCCTATAATATACCAGACAAAACAGTGTTAATAAATAAAATACAAGACTGTAAAATTTTTAGTAAATTTGACCTAAAGTCAGGATTTTGGCAAGTAAAAATGCATCCAGAAAGTATTAAGTGGACAACTTTTACATGCCCAGAAGGACATTTTGAATGGCTTGTAATGCCATTTGGAATTAAGAATGCACCTAGTATTTTTCAAAGAAAAATGGAAAGTATTTTCAATAAACATAGTAATTTTGTAATAGTATACATAGACGATATTTTAGTATTTAGTAAAAATAAACAAGAACATAGAGGATATTTACAAATAGTATTTTCAGAATTTATTAAACATGGCTTAATAATTAGTAAGAAGAAAATGATTTTATTCAAAGAATTTATAGATTTCTTAGGAGTTAACATAGGAGAAGGAAAAATTAAATTACAACCTCATATTGCTAAAAAAGCCTTAGAATTTTCAGATAAATTAGAAGATTTAAAACAAATCCAAAAATTTTTAGGATTAGTAAATTATGTCAGACCATTTATAAAAGATTTAGAAAAAATTGCAGGACCTTTATATGCTAAGACATCTTCTACAAGACAAAGATTTTTTATCCAAGAAGACACAAAATTAGTTCAACAAATAAAAGAAAAAATAAAAACTTTGCCAGAATTAGCCATGCCATTAGATTCAGAATATTTAATTATAGAGACAGATGGAAGTATGACAGGATGGGGAGCTATATTAATATGCAAACCCAATAAATATACTGATAAAAGTACAGAAAGAATTTGTAGATACAATAGTGGGAATTATAAAGAAAAAGGAAATCTAAGTAGTATAGATGCAGAATTATTAGCCATAAACTATGCATTAGATTGTTTTGAATTATTTATTATATCTAAGAAAGAAATAACTATAAGAACAGATTGTGTAACTATAGTTTCCTTTGTCAATAAAATGAAAATAGATTAAAAAAGAAGTAGTAGAAGAAGATGGTTAAATTTTATAGATAGAATTACAAATACAGGAATTAATATAGAATTTGAGCATATTAAAGGTAGCGATAATAAAGCGGCAGACATACTAAGTAGAATAATAATAGATAGAAATTATTAACAGTAGAGGAATCAACAGTCCCCTGAGTCTGTTGGGCTTTTGGTAAGTCCACAATCTTTAACGGATTTGATAAGTCTTTACCAGCTACCGTTTGGGCTGGACTAGCTATGGACTTCTTGGGCTCCATAGTACCTGTTGGATAATGGACTTTTAGATCCAAAATCTCTTTTTCTAATTGGGCCACTTTCTTTTGTAGTTGAGTTCTTTCTAGTGAAAGGTTCTGGTTGACTTCATTAATAACTTTATAATTTCTCTGCATGCACTCACAGTGTTGGCAAAAAATATTCTGGTCTTTGCTTGGAGAAAAGTCTAATGGAGGATCTGAGTAATTCTTTAGAGAAGGAGATAAATAAAAATTTATTCCTATCTGTTGTCTTGCAACGTCTAATGCTTCTTGAAAATTTGTAAAACCTTTGTAAAGAGGGTCTAGAAAGTTTTTAATACAATCTAAAACTTCTATCCAAGAATGAAAAATTCCTGGAGTTTTTCCTTTAATAACAACAGAAAACTTAAATATTTGCTTGTTCTGACAATGCATTCATGCATGCAAGAAAATATTTTTGATCTTTTGGATTCTTATTATAAGAAATCCACAAATTGTCTAAAATGCATTTCTCTTCTCTAGATAGATATATATGCGGTAAAATTTTAAAAGAAATATTACTATTGGGAAAAACTATGAGTTCTTGGTTTTCAAACCTTAGTCTATCTTGTAACATTGGTCTGTTCTGATTAAGTGGAGTCTGTGGTAGTAGTCTTGATGCAAATGAATTCCCAGGTGGAATTCCTGGTCTTATAGGCCTTGGCCTTGTCATCTGTATAGAGAAATTATGTTAAACATGTTTAATAATTTCTATCTATTATTATTCTACTTAGTATGTCTGCCGCTTTATTATCAATACCTTTAATATGCTCAAATTCTATATTAGTTCCTGTATTTGTAATTCTATCTATAAAATTTAACCATCTTCTTCTACTACTTCTTTTTGAATCTATTTTCATTTTATTGACAAAAGATTCTAATAATTCTTTATTATTTAGTTTCATTCCTAATTCTTTTGGATAAATTATTCTATATCATGTTCTTCATCTATTAATTCTAGATGAACTTGATTTTGAAATGATTCATTTTGTTCTTCCTCAGGATTAGTTTCTTCTTCAAAATCATTTTGTCTTTGTACTTGATTATAATCTAAAAATCCTAGACTAGTTCTTTCATGAATATCTTTATAAGTTAATGCTTCTTGTGGTGCTATAATTGTTTCTTGATTTTCTAAGAATTTATCCATATCCCATTCTAATCCTGCTAATTGTTCTGATGAGTATTCCTTAGGTTTAACCATATTAATTCCTTTACTACTCATTAAATTTACTACTTTATCTATATAGATTTTATATTTTGTCTGAGAGTTATTTGAACATCTTCCTAAAAATCCTATACTAATTAATAAGTTATCTCCACTTTCTACCTCTTCGTATCCTTTTGTTTGAATTCCTATTTTAATTTTATCTGAAAAGTCTTTAATAGTTAATAAAAAATCTGGGTTACAGTAGATTATACCATTATTATTATTCATATCTACTTCTGTACTTGCAATCATACTTTTATCTATATTATTAATTCTTTCATCATATATGGTTACTAACACTTTACATCCTAGATTTTTTTCTCATTAATCCTTTTATCCCTATAACTATTAGTCCTAGATGCATAAATCTAAAAATTTTCTTTTTTAATTCTCTTTTAGAATCTTCCGATATTAAATTTAATTTTCTTACCTGATTTCCTATACACTGAACAGATACTTCTCTACTATGTCTGAAGAATTGTGTTCTTGTTTCAAATATTCCTCTATTATATAATATTTCTGGGTTAAGGATTCTTAATCCATTAGTCTGAAATCTTTGATAATCTTGTTGAGGATCTATGATTTCTTCTATATTTTGGTTATATTGTACTGGTCTATTTAAAACTCTTTTTATTATATTTCTACTTATACTTGAAGTATTATGTCTGGATGTAGATGCTTCTTCATTTATAGTTCTAGACCTTCCTAGGAAAGGATTAGTATTCATCTTGGAAATTTGTATTCTTTAGGTAATTTCCTAATTACCTTTTCTTTTCCCGTTTCTTTAAAACTTAGTTTTTCTAAAGTATTTGTTAATGATTTTAAGTCTTTTTCTACACTTGATGTAGTTCCTATTTCTATTTCTTTAGATCTATTATAATCTAAAATTCTTTTTATTTCTGTTAAGTCTGCCTTAGATGGTATTTTTTCTAATTTAACAAGTTTTTCTAAAATACTTGAATTTTGATTTTTAATATAATCTAAAGATTCTTTTATATTTTTAAGTTCTAACATGTCTTTTTTCATCTAAGTAAGGTTTTTGAATCTATTTTCATTTTATTGACAAAGGAAACTATAGCTACACAGTTGGAAACTAAGAACTCGTTATAAAGATTTATCTATGTTTTAGTGACTGAAAATTTAGTCTAACATTATAAAGTTATAAGAGTTCATGTTTGTTTTATAAGATATTGTCCGGATTTGAGATATGTGGAAAAAAAAAATGGAAGAGAAGCCATGAAATTTTGAATCTCCCTTAGTTAATCTCCAGTTGCATCTTCCTTTTCTTTGCTTAAAAATCAAGATTTAATCTTCAAAGGATAAACTTCTTGCATCTTGCCTCTTGATTTCTCCAAAAGAATGATGATTTGACTTCTTTGGATTGCAAGATTTGATGTATTGTATGATGTGAGAGATATCTTTTAATGTATGTTGAAGTTTTCTACTTCTAGTCTGAAATTAGGTCAAAATCTGCATTTAAGCAGATGTCATAAAGAGTTTGCATTAAAGAGGGAAACTGCCCCGTTTGGCCTGATTATATTTATGGGATTGCACAGGCATATGTAATTAATCTCTGTTGCTACCAAACAATCCCTTGCAATCGCAAGTTGTAATATTTTATTGAACTGTTATTTGGCCCTCAACTTTTCTTACTCTTTCATCTTGAGTACTTTTTTGGGCAATTTTCATCATTTATCTTCTAAATTTTCCTATTTGATCTTTGCAAACTTCAATCATCATCTCTTGGTCCGAATCACTTTTAGTTATTTATGATTTAGTTCCCAAACTTTGAAATTCTTCCCTTTTCATCCTTCTTTAGCCACTTTCCCCTTTTTTTCATCAAAGGACATTCAAACCTTAATATGTCCTACAACGATCTATATTTAACCAGTAATCTCATCAATTTAACTTTCAAGTATTCCCTTTCAACGATCCAAATAGGTGCAAAAATTACACTTAATCAGATAAACTTATTCTACTTCACAATCGTGAGTCTTCCTCTTTACCATGACACATTCGCAAAAATAACCTACATCTATGTCCTTGTTGGAATTTATACTCAAAGACACTTTAACGATCAAATCATTAGCATAGCATTTGTAATGGCAAGTTCATGTTATTAAAATAAAAAAAGTTTAGTTTGTACAAGTGTTTGATTAATGGCAAGTTCATGTTATTGAAATACTAAAAAGTTTAGTTTGTTTGATTAATGGCAAGTTCATGTTATTGAAATACTAAAAAGTTTAGTTTGTACAAGTGTTTGATTAATCAAACTTTTAAGGTATTTTATCACAATCACTGCACTTCCACTTTACTTACTCTATTGAATACATAGAATGCTTAAAAAAGGCAGCAAATGATTAGCAACTTGCCCAACTAACATGGCTTCGCAAAGTTATTGACAGATCGTGAAATCATCAATCATTTCATGAAAAGATTTAAAGGTAATTTTTTATCATTTTGACTCTCCCATCCCTTAACCAACAAAGAAGATAAAAAATAACAATTTATTTTCATATGATTTGCTCTTATTATAAAGTTAATAATATTCGTAGTTTAAAATAAGAGGTGATCCAATTCAATATAATTTTAAACTAAGAGATCGTTGAGTTTCACTACAAAAGTTTGAAGAGGAACTTGAACCCTTATAGTAGATTATTATTTTCTCATCTAAGCTCCTGAAAGATGACGGTTAATTTTAAAACACCAATCTTGAAATTGAACTACTCGTTTAGACTTTAGACAAAATCAATCATTTATTTGAACTTTTGGAATGTGATGTCAAATTAAATTTCAGTGTTTTCGGTTAAAAGATCAATCTTATTAAAAAGAGTAGTCTAAACATTTAAAAGAAGAATAACGCTATAATATACAAAACTTTAAGACAAAAGTTTTACCCTAATTAGCTAAGCAATGACGAAAGCACATAATCAAGTTAAAAACGATGGAAATTTTCAATTAATTGGATGCCAAACTAGCTCCCACACCATGACTCTAACCACCACAAAAAGGCTTAGTGCAATTAATGTAGATTAATTTATGAAAAACATGATTCGCATTATTACATTATAAATTCATTAAGCATGTAATCAGTGATTTCATCCCAAAGAAACTTCCAACTTCGGAGGAGAATCATATCAATTAATCAACTACTTCTAGAGATTACAATATTTTTAACTATACTAATAATCCAATTAAGGAAGTTTTGTTGGCCCAAAAACAATGTATAATCGATAATGTACAACAATTCTCGAATTAAACTAGAGTTGTCCAAAATTAATTTTGATATCGCGACAAAAGGTACCAAACATTAAAAATAATAGCACGAAAAACTTATTATCGATTGGTTAATGACTCTTCATAACTTCTTTTCTTTAACAATTAAAAAATGATTTTTTTTTTGAGTGCATTTTGATTTAGACTCCTAACCTAATAGTGGATGGCCGACGATTTAATTTTATGATTAAACTTCGTATGTGAAAAGAGCTACGAATTTTGAATTATAAAGTTTGAAATCTGGATTCTAGATTATTGTTCATAACGACTTTAAGCCTGCATTTCCATGTTTTCTTGCACACATTATCCAAGATTCTTATTTTTGCATCCACAAATGGCGTGCATATGCCTGCATGCAAGTCGACAACAAGTGTCAAAGTCGCTATAGTTTTTTGAAGTTACAATATTTATAGAAAAGTAAATAGAATTAACCACAAAATCAATCAATCACGGACATCTAAAACTGTGGCAATGATATTATCGAAACTTGCTTGAACACTGAAAACCCAATTTGGTATTTGTACACACACTCATATGTGAACCAATATGTCCTTTCTATACAAACCATATCTCGGTATAACTTTGACGATATTTTATCATCTCATAAATATAAATGATGTGTTTATATTTCCATTTCATACCAAAATATATTTCTTATTTGTACGTCGAGTCCTTTAACATTAATTCAAACTCCAATTACTTGCTAATTTGTAGTATAAAGATTAAATTGTGAAATTATGTTTTTCTAGTTGCTTTTAGTTAAGTTATTAATATATAAATTAAAAGAGAGTTTTAAGTAGAATGATTGGTTGACTTGAAAAAAGCACCATGTGATGCTAATTAGCTAATTGACTAAGAATATATTTAATTAAATGAAAAGAACCTCCAAAGGGACATCTCTTGTCGGTTTTTCAACAAGAACGTGAACTTATGAATGAAAAATCCTCAATCGATGCAATGTTTAAAGTTTAGTCAAACCCAGAACAAATATGTGGGTTTCATAACTCCATAAGGTTGACCTTTTTGCAAGTTGCAGGCAAAATTTTATAGATTATATAATATGAATAAATGCAACAACTAATTTAAGCAATGCCAAGTGGAAACTGGATTTTGAATGGAATTGTGGAGAATAATTTAGATTTTCATGCTTGATTTATTGTAACTAATGTGTTGTGGTATTGGCTAGAAAATTCTTATAGAGAAATAGATACAAATAGCACTAATTAGAGAAAACTAAAAGTAACACCCTTTTGGATATTTTCCAATGTCACTAAACTATTAGTGTCATTGAGTAAATAGTGAAAAAGCAGAACAATTTTTGTAGAAAAAAATAGACAATAAAGGTGAGATAGATGATTTTCCATTTAAACGGGTGTAAAAAAATTTAAAGGTACGTTTAATTGCAAACATGTAATTTGCATGGAAAGAAAATAAATTCTAGATAATTCAATAGCCTATAATTAATTATCAATTAAATGTGTTTGATTGATTTAAATTTCAACTTTGAAAATATTGTATTTGTCCATTTTTTATTGGTGGGTTAATGAGAGAGAATAGATAAATAAGAGAGAGAAAGAGAGAGTGAATTCCGTGAGAAATAAAAACCTATACTTTCTAAAGAAAATATTTTCCTTGATTTTGAGAAAAATATGATCACGTAAACGAAAGTGGAAAAATATTTTTCATGGAAAAAAATGACAATCAGACAACACAAAAATAAGAATTTAAATGGAAAAAATACATTTTCGATGTAAAATATAATCAGTCAAACGCACTCTAAGTTATTAAGATTTGAATCTTGACAAAAAAGATTCTATGAGATTTACGTGTTAAAGTCAAATAATTAACCGTTCGGTACTCAATATTTTTAAAAAAATTACATTTAGGTTTAAAAATTACTATTATAACCCATATATTTAAATAGTAACACTGAAAGGGAATTTAAATTATTTCCCATTTTACGTTCCATCCAAGGACGGTCCAAGTGATTATCTTGTTGATAAAAAAATAAGCAGCCTATAAGCATCAGATTATAAAGTATGATATTCAAGATAGGTAAACAACTATTCCAGAAATGACTTTGGATAGATTTTGTTCATCGTTAGTGCCATGGTCTTCTATGACGAAGTGGACCATGGCTTTGCTAATACCAATTTAACATTTATTTAATAATACTCTTGAAATTGAAAGATACCTTCCAAGAAGCAATTTTTAACATTTTTTCTAAAATGCATGAGAATTTACTTTAGCCACTTGGCAAGGTCACATGTACTCTTCTTAGTGGAGATGTGATAACGAAATTTACCTCCCAAGTACCTTTTCACTCTTACTTTTGAATTTTAGCCTTATAATCACATTGAATACTTTATCTTGCAGACTGATTTTAAGGTTTGATCTGACTCAAAAGTAGCAAGTCCCTTTTCTAGAGGATACTTGATTCGACGTTTGGATTTTACTCAAAGTGTATGTAGCAATGGTACCCAAACTTATCCCTTGTCTCGAAGTTTAGAAATACAACACTAGAACGAATAGGAACTGCTTCTTTATTTCCCAAAAAAATTCTCTTCTCAATCTAAAAACAAAGGACGTAGAGAGGAATTGATCCATGAAAGATTACTTCCGAGGTCCTCCAGACAAGAAGTCAGTACAACTCTGTTTTCAAGAGTGAGAAAAATATTAGGAGAAAATGAGAGCTGTGCACCAGGCAAAGCAAAGGACAACCAAGAGTTGATCATTATCAAGTGCAACAGATTAAATTTATAATGAATGCTGAACGACATCCGTTCAAAACTTACCCTCTCAGCTTGACCCTTGAGCACGGCAGCAACACTAGCACGAGCTCATGTTCAACATGCTAGTGTTGCACCTGTAGACCCAGGTTCACGTCACAGTTACTGTTGGAAATATTGGTGCATTATTTATATTAGTATGTGAATGCAAATCTCTTTAACATAGATTTCGTCCTTTACACTAGTGCTAACAGGATCAAATAGACGTCTGTCTCTAGCAGTTACATATTCAAGAGGGGTAGAGCAATTTGAAAAACCATTGTGAAATGCATAGCCAAACTAGGTAATTCAAAATTTTGATTAAAATTTAGTTGATCTTGTAGAGATACGCACTAGATGTTTAAGCAATTTGGATGGTCGATAAGAGTAGGGATGAAAATCACTAGTCTAATGGATTGAAAGAATCCATTGATATAAGGTGTCAATCACAAGAAAATTTACGCACATACACATTGATACAAGGGAATGATGCAGACGTAGCCGAATATGAAGAGGTTATGAACATGCACGACAATTTACAGATACAAATTAATGCAAGCGTACATTAAAATTTAAGGAATATAATTGTAAACAGAGAAGAGAGTGAAAACAGTTTGGCGATGGTGAGTGCCAAGGTGGATATAGCAGTGAATATGGCAGGGGATTGGTGGCTGAGGAAAGTGCAAAGTTAGTGGAGTTGGGAAATTTGGTTGCATGAATGTATTTGGATAAAGATAGTGCCACTAATTTAGATAATGCATAAACCGAAACGGATAAATGCTAACCTGCCCTCTATCCCAGACCTGCATTTTGAGGTGCATAGGGAGAAGAACAAATTCTGCAAAAGATAATACTGTACTACAATCAAATCTTGCAAGTGCATAATAATTGTACATTGCAACCCTTTAATCTTAATTTCTAATAGATCCTGAAACATTAAGCCGACACCAGATATTTATTTCTAAATCACACAATTGTCAGTGATCATCCACGTACAACTGTGTGCGACCATGTCTGTATTTAGGGTAGATCTGACAGGATCTATACTTAGCACTACCAGTAGCAGATGCAGTTTTCTTGAATTGAAAGTAAAACTGGCACCTGTGTTTGTTCAGGCAGGGAACATTAAATAATGTTCAAATTCTGGTCCAATTGCTTCTAAGTTTTAGTTCATCAACTTGCAAATCCTGTTGCATAATAAGCCAAAGGAGAGTGTATATCATCTTATATCACACAAGAACTTCACTGACCTATTGAACCAGTAAACAGTCTTCTAGAGATACATACTTGACTCACTCCTGTACCAAAAGTGACACTGAGGATTTTCCATGCTAACACATGTAACATTCCAGGTTATCCCATCTACATCTAATTTTGACTTAACTACAGATTGATCTTTATTTGCAGGTAACTTAGTAGGAACTTCAGATGCCTTCAGAATTGTCTCTCACATATCAATTTTAATCCAACATTTTAACCAAAGACGTGTAAATTAATAACTTAACAATGAAGCTATAATGTTATTTTCTTATGCTCAGGAGCGAATACAAGGGTTGAGTTTAGTTAGGGCGGACCACGAGTAGTGAAAGCTTACTATCGAAGGCCAACGTATGTGATAACGGGGTTGTTTATTAATATTTAATTAAATAATATTCAAAAAATCGTATGGATTAAAACTAAAAGAACTAGATATACCACTAGAACTAGTTACGAACTTTCATTTTAGATGAAAAAATCGTTCCATAATTGGCAAAATGCCCTAATTAATTTTAAATTTAATAGGCAACATATATTAAGAAAATGTCAATGTTCAGTTTACAATTAAAGTTAATTAAACAAGCATTATTATATTAACAAAATTAACCCTAAAGGGTAGCTCAGTAGTCAGGCTTTGGGTTTGCTCCCCAATAGTCATAAGTTCAAGTCCTCTCAAGACCACTAAGGTGAGTACCCGCCTGTAAATTTCAAGGTCCCGTGGGATTATTCGAGGTGTGCCTAAGCTGGCCCGAACACCCATAGTTATCAAAAAAAAAAAAAATTATATTAACAAAATTGAAAATATTTATGTGCTTAAATCAATTTTATGTGCTTGTATGATTCCACTTTCTCGCAATCGATTTTTTGTGAAAGAAAAGTGGAACCTTTATTAATTAAATAAATTTTGTTGAAAGATTTCTTATGACACTAAGGCCAATTTTTCCTACAAATTTATCCACTATTAATTGACCAAACTCTCAAATCAATTGATTAGAGGGAAAAAAGAAAGGAAAAGTAAAGAAAAAGAAAATCAGGAAGAAGGACAAAGCACCGGTTAAAATGTTTCAACTTGCATTAAACCAGTAAAATAGAGCATATATTATTTTGTTACGTTATGTGCTAAAAATCAATAAGTACCATGATGGTAAAGTGTTAATATGTTTAAGGAAGGAAGCAGGTTAAAATCACCTTCCTTACATTTGTTTTGGTAAAAATTGTTGAAATACAAAAATTATAAAAATTATTACTCTTGAAGAGTTTCGAACACAAGACCACCAATTCAATAATGAAAGGGCTAATCGGTTGAGCTACCAGAAATGTTTGTTGTTAATATGAATTATCAAATATATAATCCAAAAATTCTATCTATTAAAAAAAAATACTCCTCGACAAATCCAGCTAGGCAGCCGCCCTTGCTCGCCGTCCCCTAAATCCGCCCCTGCTTATGCTGCAAAGCATTTCTATCATAAAGCAACTACAAGGAAGTTGACTCTAAGCGTATTCACTAGAACATTTATTGCCCACAAGAAAAATAACTTAGTTACTAAATCGCATTAAGAAAATTCAGAGTACCTTTCCATCTCCTTGAATTTCAGAAACAATTAAACCAGCACCTGTATGAACAGTGAAGCTGCAAGACCAATTAACAGATGACAGTTATATTAGTCTTGCAAAAGTATCAGTACATGAAACTTAATCAGCTGCAATATGTTCAGGTGCAAACTTTAATAGAAATAGAAACATTAGAATCAGTCAATCACTTGAAATAATATAACTGACGGAAGTATCACCATTCTGGACACTAAATAGCTAGTAGAAATTCCATTCTAACATTTGGTAAAATCAACAATTAGTTCAAGAATTGGGGTTTCAGCACAGGGGGTAATTTCATATAAGAAGATCTATGTGCTGCAGGATACTTCTTCCATAAACAAAAGCTCAATGGAGGATTTGCTCAGGATGACACGCAACATTATGTTTAATGTAAAAGATCTACATCAGAAAACAAATAAAGGAGGAAGTTGCCTATTAGCTACCAAAAGTTCAACTACCTAAAATTCTTAAAACACTTGCAATTTCTTCATTAACAAAGCCACATTATATCATCAAAAGGTAAAGAAAACAGTTTTAAATCATAACCACTTCCAAACAACAAATGTCATATAAAATGTTAAATACTTAAACCTTACAGATTATTACAACAGACAGCGAGATGGTTCATTCTTACGAGGCAATCATATGCTAGTGCAAGAAAAATCTTGAAAATAATTGAGAAAAACAATGTGTAAACTCTGCTTTTCTTGTAAATTTTCAAGTCCGGTTATGAATCTAGTAAAACATCGAACTTCATTGCCACACATCTGTGACAACAAAAAGAAAAAGGAACCCATCAGGACCAGGATAAAAACAGATTTGTGAACACTGGATCACTTATTTATTTTATACGCGAAGGCCCTATTTGTTTAATGAAATATAGTAAGGAGTAAGCAAATGAAAGGAAAAACTAGAAACAAAACAAATTCTTCACATTTTATGTGCCATTAAAAGGAAAATTTGAAATCAGAATTTTCTCCTTTACAGTTGGATAAAAAGGAGACTGAAAACATGCAAAAATTACATATAGAACCTAGTCTGAGAATTTCCATGTGTACATGGAAAGTGAATAGATCTATAAATATTATTTGCAATAAAGTTTACTGCTTATGGAACTCAACCTATTGATATTGGTAATGCTTCAGTGAAGGAGCAAATGTAAATTGTTTTACCTTTTTTGAGAAAGAGTTGAATGATCATTTTGCCGAGATAAATAGTGACTTACTCTTTTGTATTACATGTTTGTGTCAGCATAATTCATTTTCTACTTTCAGTAAAGACAAGTTAATTCAATTGTGTGAATATTATCTAAAAAATTTTAAACCAATAGAGATCTTGACACTGGAGATTCAAATATATACTATTGATATGCGCACTCATGAAAATCTTAAGTTATAGTTTAGTGACATATAGTACATTCTACAATGAAGATTATCTAAAATCAATTGCGTAATCGAATGGGAGATCAATGGTTAAGTTATAGTTTAGTGACATATACTGAGATCGATATATTTGATAATATTGATAATGTAATTATATGAAGTTTTCAAATTTGAAAAATAGCTACAATTGTAGTAATGTGTTGACTTGTTTTCATTAACAGTATAGCGTTTCATAAAAATTGCATCTTAATTTTTTTATCCCAAAATGTCTGGCTTCGACAGTGCTCGACTGTCAACCTAACCAAATCAACAGACCAAAAATGTCAGGATATAACGAGATATCAAACCTATCCTAATTAATTTACAAATTCTCATTCGTGTTTACATGTATAAATATAAAAGTTAATAAGGCTACGCTTAACTCCTAGAAAATAAGAGGGGGGGGGGGGGGGGGGAAAAAAAGGAACAACTAT